>NC_056741.1:1363389037-1363409037 GCF_019279795.1 Protopterus annectens
GGACCTGCTTCAAATGCCTCCAGGAACACAGATTCGTCCGCGGTAGGCTTTGGGGAAGATCACCCCCCCTAATCCTGAGCATCTCCATGATGTCTCCAAATGAGACGTCCTCGGGGGGTGATCTTGGGGAACCTTCCCCTTCCTCCAAATCTGTGTCCTCGGTCAAGGACTCAGGGGAGTCCAAGTGCCTCCTCTTGCACTTGCGCTTGTGAGGAATCGCCAACGGAACGACCTGGGACGTCTGAGCAGGCTGTCCCTGGGACTGGCTGACAGAAGTCGGACCCATCTGAGATGGGGTGCAGGGTGGAGCCGTAGCCAAGGCCGGGGGTCTGAAATCCCTTGACATAACCCTCTCCGCTACGTCGAATGCCGGAGAGCCGTTCACTCTCAGATCTGAGAGCAGACCCTCCCTCGGATCCGATGGGTGGATCGGGGCCGGAGCCGAAGGTCCAGTATGCTCAAACCTGGGCAGAGCCGAAAGCACACTGAGACCCTCGGATCCGAAGCTCAGCTCTCGGCTCCGAGAGTTCGGATCCGAAGAAAAGGGACCCGACAGACTCGAGGTCATTGTTGGTGCCGAAGTACCCGATACTGTCGACACCAACACACACCCCCCGGCGCCAACGCTACCCAGCTCCAAAAACTCGAACCCGGGAAGCGGGTCAGAGAAGGAGCAATTGGGGCAAAAAAAGGGGTCGAGCTCCCCCCTGGGGGGGCAGGAGCACTCCCATCTGCAGCTGGGCCTGGAGGAATCTTATCATCCGGTCCAAGTCTGCGTCCATCAGGCTTTGGGTGGATCTGGATGAGGCCACCGAGGCAGGTCGGAAGTGCTCCCTCGATGACCTCGACGGGGGCCGGGCCTCCCCCTCTTCCAGTCCCGGTGAAAAAGAAGGAGACCGGAGCTGAGGGGTGGAAGGCTCGTAAGTCCTGGAGGGGGAAGACCGCTTAGCCGGCGGGCTGATGAAGAGGCCTCGGCCCGCCGCTTGTGGTGTTTCTCCTTCCGCTTCTCTTTCCTGGACTCCTCATCCTCCTGGCCCGAAGCGGGAGGTTGAGTCCCGGCCAGTGGAAGGGAAGCAGGAGTGGCAGCGGCAGGAGCCACCGTGGGACAGGAGGCCGAAAGAGTCCGGGGGCAGCAGTTCCGCCAGAACCAGCTTAGTCCTCTGGTCCTTAAGTGCCCTGGGGTTGAACGCCGCACATATGGAGCAACCTGACGACAGGTGTCCAACCTCAGGGCACAACACGCACAGAGTGTGGCCATCTGCCAGGGATAGCTTATGGCCACACTCGGTACACTTGGAAAAAACAGCTTTTGGGGCCTCTGACATACTAAAAGAAAACACACACGCTAGGCCCCAACACACAGCACACTCCCTAACGCACTAACGAGGGTGGGGAAGGAAAACTATGAAGAAGATTAACAGGTAAAAATAAACTAATGAGGGACCTGTACACAACACACGCACACTAAATTTACAAAAAAAAGGAGAGAAAAACGGTAAAATTTTCTCACAAAAAGACGCTAAAGCCTGGAACTCCGTGATCGAGCTGCTGGATGAAACCGTGGCAAACTAGATCTGAGGTCAGGTAGGGTTGGCAGGGGATTATGGGTAGGGGGAGGAGCTTGGAGCTCAAATCTATACTGTTGGAAACTACCGGCTCGGATCCGATATGGATCCGAAGACCCATAGGTTAATGCACAAATGAAGTTAACTACTTCAGATTCGATATTTATTCATGTACATAAATTAACATTTATTTTGTACTTTTCTATTACTGAAGAACAGTTTTAATAACGGGTTTACAGTTGTGTGCGAATTCTACATAACCAGTGCAACAAACATTTCAAGTCCAGAATATCTGCACCTTCGCTTTCACAGTTATTCAAACACGGTCATGTTATCATCTTCTGGGACACTGTCATAAGTGACCAACCCCTGAATTTTGGCCTGAATTTCGTGTGACTCCATTTCCTGTAGCATCATTGGCCCCAGTCTGTCATGCCTAGCAACTGAGCTCTCCTTAAATGAGCATTGCTTGTCCAAGTAGCCTGCTCGTAGTGTATTGGCAACACAGCTATCAGTGATTTTATCCCATAAATTTTTCACCCACATCACGACCTCTTGCAGGCTAGGCTTCACGAAGTTTCCATGCTGATTTCTCTCCATTCTATTTTCAATGTAGTCATTGAGTTCCATGCACAAATGGTCCTTGAATGTCTTTGTTTATTGCAATATCAAAAGTCTGGTGATAGGCAGTCATTCCTGCGAGAATCATTATTTGATATATTCTTCTCCGTGCTAGGAATTTCTTTGTTTCTTTAGCATGGTGAATGCTGGCTGAATCCCAGACTAGCAGACCTCTTTCGCCACCTCGCAAAACAAGTGGCAGCATTACATCGACCCACTTCCTTATAACTGCGTGTGTGCACCAGGCTTTTTCAGTTTCAAGAATGTATATGCCTGAAACACGTTCAATCTTATCTTTCTTGCCCTTACTTATGGTTAGAGGTGGGGTTTTCTTTCCATCTAGACGAATTGCCGAAATACAGGTAACACGTACACTCTCATAACCAGTGGAGGGAATGTAGACTGACAAGTCACCCCTCTGATCAATTGTTGTTTGAGATCCTTGGCCCATAAACACTGCAGTTTCATCCATAGCAATCATGTTTGAGAGTTGGTATTTAGAAAAGTCAATGCCATCAACAAAAGACTTGAACACAAGTGCGCGTTTAATAATTTCAGTATCTTCCAGCTTGAACAGTGTTGCTGATCTTCTTAGAGACAGTTCATATCGCTGAAGGAAGCCATCAAGCCAATGTTGCGATGCTTTGAATTCTTGGTGGATATTTCTAACTGTGGTGCTATTACAAGGGCAAATACTTGAAAATCAGCCCTGCGCACAACCAAAGCCTTTGCTCTCCTGTTAGCAATCCACTCATAGATGTCGTCTTCAAGCTCAGGAAATAATGGTTGCCGACCTGATCCACACTTACACTACTTAGCGTTTCCCTTGTCAGCCTGTTGAATGAGGTTAATGTATGCTGCTCACCATTTTCGGACCATTCGAAGATCTAACTTCTCTTTACAGAAAGCCATCAGGTTCTTTCCACGGGAGTCCTCCACGATTCCTTTCTTGTACTCGACGGAATAGCTCTTTCTTTTTGCACTCATCTTGTTGGGAGGGGGAGTTAATTGAAGACTTGCGTGACCAGAGTGGCAAAAATGGCACTGGTTATGAAGAGAAGACATTACCACAGCTGCTCGTTACCATGAGCGTGCGCTTCACGCGCGTTGTTTGTACTTTGACCGATCGAAGTACACCTGCGTGGGTTTATGGGCCAGGGATCTCAACAGTCAAGTGTGAGTGATGATTAGGTTACAGTAAGAATCGGAACTAGGGCTTATATTTGGTGTAGGGCTTACATAATGAACACCTTGGAAAAACCATGCTAGACCTTACTATCTGGTTAGGTCTTATTTAGAAAGAAGCAAGGTGTGTGTGTGTACATATATATATATATATATATATATATATATATATATATATATGGCTAGCTATATCTAGCTATCTATATATATATATATATATATATATATATATATATATATATATATATATATATCTATATATACACACACAAACACACATACGTATGTCCAACTTTTTTTGTTGTTGTCGTTACAAACAAGGACAGCAAACACGACAAAAGGGCCCTAAAGCCTTAGCTAAGTAAACTGACTAAACCAAACTAACTAGAAGTTCATAGGTTACTACTACGCTAATTGCCCTTGTGTGCCATTTTAAGCCTAGTCAATTACCCCATATGAGAATCAAACCCTGCACCTTGTGACTAAGGCAAACATCTTATCCAGCAGAAACAGAGGGAAAGAAATCACTCATGGTAAGAGGAGTAGCAGGAAAAAAGGATGATATAACCAACTGCTTCTGGAGAGCTCTTTCACCCGTCCTTATTGTTTGAGCGGTAAAACGAGATCTAAGCATCTATGGCAGGGCCTGCAGAATTATGGGTAGGGGAAGAGTCAGAGCTCTGGATCTGACGAAGCTTCTAAGCTGGTGCCAAGGTCGGATCAGATTATCTATACATTTGAAACAGATGCAAACAGACAACACTGGATCTTCATTTTTGCCATGTTTACAAAAGCAATTATTCCATTTAATATCTTTGAAAAAGTAAAAGAAAACCCTTCCGTGCTCAAAACTGAAATGTTGCACTCGTTGCGATCTGTGAGTGTTCTCTATTGGAAGGACTATTTCATTCTAACAGGGTTGAGGTGGCCGATGTATTCACATTCCCAATGCCACACCTCAGTTATATGCTTTTGTATTAGCTCATTTACAGATCAGCATGGGTAACACAAGTGGATGCCCACAGAAAAACAGATGAGCTCTTTTTATTTCACTATCTTCCAACCGCTTTGCTTTGTGCCTTTCCCCAAAATTTGCTCACATCAAAGCCTTCTTCAGTTAATGGTTTCCTACTTAGACAAGACTATCAGCTCTGTTAACAGAGCTTGTGATCCCAACTTTGCATGAGTTTAAGGCTAATTTGTTTCTTCTATTTTTTCATTGTAAAAAAAAAAAAAATCTACATTATTTCTATGGAAGCAGTTGACCTGCGCATAAATAATCATTGAGCTATGCATATATAAAAGCCAGAGACAGTGATCCAAGTAGCAAACATATTTGTTTCTGTTTGCTCAACTAACTTCAAGTAAACAAATTGTCTCCCTCCAGTTTACAGGACTCCGTCACTGCTATGACTTATAAGATGCAAAGACACTACTATTGACACTCCACTTATTTACTTGACTTCAGAGCAATAGTTTGTTCTACTTCACTGTAAACTACAAACTCAGACTGAATTCCTGACCGATGCTTCTACTTCCAGCATTAAAATGTTCAGATATACAACACCCTAAAACAGAACAATGGTGAAACTAACAAAATTAATTTCAATACATTATAAAACTGATCGGCTGGAGTGGCAGAAGTAGAAAAAGTTAAACATTTACTTGACAAATTTAACATTTTCAAAATTAATTAAAAAAATGAGGTCAAGAGTAGCATTTTCAGTGCTTTAAGTAGAAAACAATGAAAGCAAAACAGTGCTGTGAGAGAAGTGAAATTTGATGCCAGTCAAATGAAAAATAAGATATTGAAGAGATGAAACAGAAGTATGGGGAACTTGAAATTAAAGGACCACTACGGGCAAATGAAAAAAAAACACATTTTTTATCTTGATGTGATTTACTGCACCTCCTAAAGCTGCCTGCAGCAAAATAAGTACTCATTCCTAATTTTACTTTGTTTTTACTCTTGTCTGCCCTCATGGGGCCAGACATCGTGATTCCTTTGGAAAGCTAAATGTCCCATAATGCATAGATTGTGAGAATAAATAGCCCTACCGTTTGATGTCAGATTAGACTTCCATTCACTTGGAACGGAATACCTGAAAAAAACTGCCAAGTTTAAGAGTCTGCAGCCCATGTGTCATTGGCTGGTCTCCACCGAATTTTACAAATGTTGTTCCTACTGATGTACTACACATTCTCTGAAAGAAGCTTGCAAAAGTGTCACCAAATTACTGAGATAAAAAAGACTTTTTATAAGGAGCAAAGTTTCAATTCCTGGCCAAGTTACTCCTCCCATCACCCCTCCTTCAGTGGGCTACAGTCTCACATTTCCAGCTTGGGTAGATTCAACTATTTAGTCAGCTTTGCATGACAATAACATCAAACAAATCACAGCCTGGTATGCCACTAAAACTGTTCCCTCATGCATCTCTTCACTTCTGAACAGCATTTCCCAGGAATAAAAAAAAAAACAAAGCACACACACCAGTCCAGAGTTTAGGCCAATCCATCAATTTTTTAAAAAATGTGCTCAGTAAAATATTCAACTTGTAATGCATTCTGGCTGCTGACATGGTTATCTTTACACAGTTATTCTCTTATAGCATAACCTGAACTTGTGGTATTTAATGATAAAGTTTACAACGGTTCTGAGTTTCTTAACAATGACCTTCCAAGCCTCTGATGTGACTTGGTACTTTCTCTTACTACTGCTTTACGTAGTTTGCCTTAGTTGTATACCTGTAGCACGTCACTCATCTTCTCAGCAACAGACTCCTGGAGAAAACGTCCAAAGCAGACACTTGTATTGAAAGAGTACTAGCAGCTGTAGCAGTGATACCATACTCCAAAACAATGCACTCAAACATAGTACTGACAAACACAGGGTAATGTATTATGTCTGAATCAAGCAATGATGAAATTGCTAGGGACTACACTGAACACAATTTTACTCGATCTCTACATTTCATAATGCAGAACATTCACGCCACACTTACAAAAGCACACCTCCACTTTCCACAAATACAGCTATCCTCACCCACACAACACACCAGACAAATAAATTTAAGGCTTTCCCCACATTTCTGAAAACACTGCTGTAATGTCTTTGGCAAATGAAAACGACTGATGGATGTCAGTTCAGGACTCCCATCCATACCAGTCAACAAAAAGCCCAGATTTTTTCTCAGTTTTTGTCTGTTTTTCATAAAATTGCAGTTTTCTGTCAAGTCGCTAGCAAACCATTAAACAATGAAGTCAGAAAATAATGACAGGCATGTGATTTTCAGACTTAATATTAAGAAAATTCATGCTAATGCAAAACCTACTTATCAACTTTCTAAGTATGTAAGAGCAATATTTAAAAATTGTCCCTATTTTTGGGCCTATGTCCCCCATTAGTTATGGCCTTGTCCAGATTTCTTGTTCCAAGATGTTGAGAGGTATGCTGGCGTCCTTTCCTACTGGAGCCAGTCCACTGCACTTACACAAGTGTCCCCCCTCAGCAGGGCAGCAAGCAGTTATCACTGCAGAATTGCTTTACAGCTTCATAGGTGTGTACTAGGCTAATGGCCCTGGAGCCTTTACAAGCCTAGCCCATAGGATTACCCTGGCATTGTGCCACCAGACATTAGTTCCCAGTGCCTCTATCAAGTAGAGCCACTGGAGTGATCCCCAGGGTGAAGTTTCTATTTCCTATCCAATCATCAAGATTTCTCTTGAAGAGGGCCATTTAGGTGCTCTGCTTGACATGCATGTGAAGTCTATTTCACAGCTCGGGCAGTCTCTGGGTTATCAACCAGTCCCTCCAGCATGTTTTGCTGATTGTGGTACTGAGGTTAAGGTCTCTGGAGAGTGTGGTGCAGAGAGATTGGGATTTCTTTAGATGTAGCATTTTTAAAAGAGCTGGGTCAGGCATGGCTTTGTAAGTCAAGCAGAGACCGCCTCCAAGTAGGTGATATGAGACCGAGAATAATTGGAGTTTTTTGAGTCTGTCCATATAGGACAAGTGTTTAAGGCCTAGGATCCACTTTGTGAGGTAATTTTGCGGCCTCTCCAGTTGTTGCAGTTGTCTAGTGAGGTACATGCCAAATGGGGCATTGTACTCTATCACTGGCCTAATGAGGGAAGCATAGAGGGAGACAATGACCTCTTTCTTCCTGAGATGTGTAATGAGATGTGCTACATAGAAGGCCTTTCTGACCACAGTGGCAGTGTGGTGCTCAAAAGAGAGGTTGCTGTCAACCTGTGTTCCCAGATTTCTTATGCCTTCTGTGTTCAGTGGACTAACATCAATGTGGTAATTCATGGGAACAGAGTTTTTCCTAAAGGGGATGACTATACATTTTTTGGCATGGAGATTAAGGCCATGGTTCTGACACCAGTCATTGGTCTCAGTGAGGCCTTTCTGCAGAATGTCAATATCACTTGGGGAGTTAATAATAGCTCCCGACTTGCAGTAGTCTGAAAACTTCGTCAGCCAGAGACCCTTCGTGTTGGCCTGGAATTCAAAGAAGTAGATAAAAATAGGAGCGGAACCAGGACCGAACCCTGTGGGACTCCACTCGTGACTGGTAGGCAGTCTGACTTGGGAGTCAGCTACTTTCACACTGTGGGTTTTATTTGTGAGCCAGTTTGTAACCCACTTAGTGATATAGGGATTGATGCCTAGCTTAGTGAGTTTTTCTAGGATTCCCAAGTGGGGAATGGTATCAAAGGCCTTGGTCAGATCAAGGTAGGCTGTATGAACCACCTTGCCTTCATCCATAGCTCTTGGTGACGACTCAAAGACGTCGACCAGGTTGAGCAGGCATGATCTACCCTTCACAAAACCAAACTGTGTGGGATCCAGAGTTTGGAGATTCCCTATATCTTTGTTTATTAGGTCCATGATTATGCATTCCATAGCTCTGCAAATCAGGCTCGTCAGGCTAATTGGGGGATAGTTCCCAGGGTCTGTAGTCACTCCTCCCTTGTGGAGAGGGAAGAGTGTAGCAGTGCACCATTCCGTAGGGATAAAGCCTGAGGTGAGGCTGTGATTGAACAGGGCACACAGGTGTCGTGCCAATTCATTCTGTAGTTCATGTAGAACACAGCCAGGGATATTGTCAGGTCCCATAGAAGCTGTATTCTTGGCCTTGGACAGTGCTGTTTTAACCTGTGCAGCAGTAATACTGGTGCCTGGCAAATCTACTGGTATTGTGATTGGTCCAGGGGAGGGGGTAAAGTTGGCACTGAATCGGTCAGCCAGTACATTGGCAATATCTGTTGGCTTGGTACAGGAGGTACCATTGTGCAGTAGCTCAGAGCAAATCTGGATCTTGCCATGCAGATTCTTCACATAACTATAGAAGGCCTTATTTATTTATTACCATTTGATGACCAGGATAGTCCACTGAGCCTGGAAGACCCCATTTTCTGCGGAGGCCCGGGTAGAAATCTCTACAGGATGCAGACAATTTTACAATAGTTACACAAAAGTAAATAAAGTAGAACAGTGAAAAATACAGAGATAATATGCAATTTGTTTAAAAAAAGACATACAATTTCAAATCTTAGGTAATTATGTACAAAAGTGAGATTCATGTAGTCTAAACATATTAAAAGTACAGGCATTTCAGATGAAAAAAACATGCAAGTAAAACACTTGTGTACAGATAAAAAAAAAACAAGCTTTTTATTTATTCATTTATTTTTGGGAAGTTAAAATATGAGGAGGGGGTCAGACAGAAGGTGAGGTGGGAGAGGTAAAAGGTGGTATATAATGCAGAAAAGGAGTGGGATGGGGGAAGTTTATGAGGTGTATAGGGTAGGAGAGGAAGTAGAGGCAAAGGGTAAGAGAGTACAGTGATAGAAAGCTGAGGTATATAGTGCATGGGAGATAGTATTAGAGTTTATGTGATAGAGATGCAGGAACATTCCCACTTTGAAAGAAGGTGAGATTGGAAGAGTTTTGAAGCTTGAGTGGCTCTGAGTATTTTGAAGGGTGGTAGGGACAGAATTCCAGAGTTTAGCTAGGGAGCAATAGTAGGTGGACAGGGGGTCGACGAGGCTCATATATGCTTAGAGGATTGTGGTTTTCTGATCTTAGAGAGCGGTTGGGAATGTAGGGGGTTAAAGAGGTGGACAGAGAAGGACAACTAGAAGGTTTGAATATGAGCTTGTGAGCAGTAGTAAGTCTAAGGAGTTTGAGGTAGTTAGGAAGTTCAAGCCATTTCAGGGAGTAGAGAGAGAGACAGTGATACGATGAGTTTCAGGAGTTGGTGGCAAATTTGGAGATTTTATTTTAACAGGCTTCCAACTTTGCCTGTAAGCCTAGCTGAAGATTAGTGAATAGGGGGGGCACTGTACATAAGAGAGGGAAGAAGGTAAGTAGAGGCAAGGTGTGTCTGGTGGAGGGGGTTAAGTAATGATTGCGTCTATACAGGAGACCTAGATTTTGGTGATTATTTTTGATATTAGTTTGGATACAGATGTCAAATTTTAGTTTTTCATCAATTATGACACCGAGCAGTTTGGTATGTGATACTATTTCTGTGGAACTGTTACTCTGAGCAGTCACTGTAAGAGCTCCTGTCTATACTGGTGTTTCTGGATGAGGAGAAGATCATTACTTTGTTTTATTGGCATTTAAGGCGAGGTGATTACTATGCATCCATGATTCGGTATTAGAGCGGGCTGAGTTTTGAGAAGTAGGTCATAGGGGGTTGTCTGCTGTACAAATAATGGTTGAATTGTCAGCATATTGAATTAGTGTGGCATTGGAGAGAGACTGGTGGAAGTTGTTAATAAAGATGTTAAAGAGGAGGGGGCCTAGGATGGAACCCTGGGGGAACTCCGGTAGGTGTGTGTAGAAAGGAAGAGAGTGACTTTTTCCATTTGATAGCTTGCTGTCTTTCAGAGAGGAAGCTGGTGAATCAGGTGATAGTGGGGGGGGGCTGCTAGAGGAGAGTTGGAATAACAGTATGGGGTGAGAAACGGTATCAAAAGCTTTGGAGAGGTCAAGGAACAGAGTAGAAACTATTTTGCCATAGTTGCAAGCAAGAATAATGGAGTATAGAAAGGAGAGGAGGGCAGTGATGGTACTATGCCCGGGAAGGAAACCATGTTGTGTAGGGGTTGGTAGGTTGTTTTTGGTCATATAGGACATCATTTGGGATTGAATACATTTCTCCATGATTTTTGATAGTGTGGATAGAATGGCTATTGGCCAAAAATTAGAAGTGTCAGTGTTTTTGCCTCCTTAATGGAGTGGAATGATAAAGGTGTGTCTCCATAGTGAGGGGCGTATGATTCTAGTATGGACCAGTCTGTTAAGACAGAGATGGTATGGGCAATGCTGTCTGCAGACAATTTGAGGAAAGGTGTGGGTAGGTTATCTAGGGCAGGGGAGCATGGTTTGAGTTGAATGAGGAGCTTCTTTATTTTGCTGATAGAGACAGGAGAGAAGCTAAAAGTAGGAGTAGGGGTAGTAAGATTGTGTGGAGATGTAGAGGGGTTTGTTGGGGGAGGAGGATGAAATTGGTGAGAGAACCTGGTGGTGAGTTTAGCTAGGGATTCTATGAAGAAGGTATTGAAGTTGCATTTTCTAGATCAGTAAGGTTTAGGTTAGGGGGTGGATTACCCTTACTGCCTGGGTGGAGAAGGAAGGAGATAGAGTCCCAGAATTATCTTGGGTTAGACAAATTTTCTGATTGAATTTTATTATAGTATGATTTTCTATCCCTGATTATTAGCTTTTTTTGCAGTGTTATGGAGTTCTTTGACTTCTGTTAAGACATGGGGTAATTTATTTTTATGGTAAAGTTTCCACTTTTTGTCTCTTAGGTGCACAATTTGTTTAGTTTCTTTGGTTAACCAAGGGGAGGATAAAGTTTTAACTCTTAGTTTTTAGTGGAGCAAGGCTATTAAGAAGGTTCAGGAAGGTTTTAGTAAAGTAATTAATGGCATTGTCGAGAGGCAAGGTTTTTAGGGTGACGAATCTGTTACTTTTAGGCAGTCTATGAATATTTGTGGGTTGAAATTGGAGAGGTTCCAAGATTGTACATAGTGGTGTAGCTTTTGAGCGGGAGAGGAGTGATGGTCAGCAAATGCAAGCAGGTGGTCGCAGAGAGTCAGGAAAGGTGCCAGTATCTGAGATAAGGTTAGGGTGAGACACTAAGATCCAGTCAATGATGGTACCCATTGGTTTCATCTCTGTCTGGCCTGGCAGGAGAGTTTAATAACTGGGTGTAGTAGAGGTTGATATTAAGGGAGGAAGATTCAGAGTTTCATCATGGCCCAGTTTATGTTTACGTCACCTAAAATAACTGTTTCGTTTTTGATGTTAGTTGAAAACCAGAAGAGTATGTCTTCAAGTATAAGGATGTTTTTGCCTGTAGGAATATAGAGGGTGGCAATACATATGGATTTGTGTTTGCTGAGTTTAAGGAGGGCAATACAGAGTTCAGAATTGGCAAATTTAGGAATTGGATTGGTGTAGGGAGTAACAGTGTAGGAAGAGGAGTAGAGTATAGCTACTCCGCCACCTTTATTGATGGGTCTGTCAGAGCGTAGCATTTGGTAGCCTGGCGGGAGAATTTCAGTATTTTTTATATTAGAATTAAGCCAGCTTTCTGTGATGGTAACAATGTCAGGTTGGTTATGGGACCGCCAAGTGTGGAGGATGTGAGTTTTATTTCCAAGGCTTTGGGCATGGATTGTAATAAAACAAAAATTCTTGGGGGTGGGGGAATGTGGTAGATGGAGATGAGAGTTGGGTGTGGCATTGGTAGAGTCAGGGTTGGGGTGGATGTCCCCGGAGAGAGACAGTAAGAGCCTGCCCTTGGGTGTGGGGGAATGTGGTAGATGGAGATGAGAGTTGGGTGTGGCACTGGTAGAGTCAGGGTTGGGGTGGATGTCCCCGGAGAGAGACAGTAAGAGCCTGTCTAGTATGAGTCTAATATAGTTTGTTAAAGAGGGTGAGTATAGGTGGTGATGAATGGTACATTTGGATGGCTGTGGGGGGTGAGGGAGAAGAGGATGAGGTAGGATGGGAATTACTCTGAAATTAAATAGGAGGGCAGTGTTTGAAGAGTACAGCTCATGGGCTAAAGAAGAAAAAGGTGGATAGGTAGTGTGTTTGAAGTTTGATGTATAGTGTGAAGGTAAAGTTTAGAAGTGTGATGCATATTGTTGTCTGCCTGTTCTGTTTTCATAGCTCGCTTTAAAGGATTTGATGAGGGATCTCAACGTTTTGTTGAGGATAAGGGAGTTTTTCCAGTCTTGGGACTTTACTTTATTCTTCCTTCTGTTGTATAGTTTGTTTATGGCATGGGACCACCAGATTGTCTTCCTTTTTTTTTTTTTTTTTTTTTTTGAGGAGAGCATCTTGGTTCTATTGGTATGGCGAGATCCATGCATTCGTGTATGTGTTCGTACAGTGCACTGGTGTATGATTAGGTGGGTCATGCTACTATTCTCCATTTGCATGGGTGATGTGAAGTTAGCCACCTCTGTTTTTAGGCGCCCAAAGTTGGCTTTAGTTCTTTTACACACACACACACACACACACACACACACACACACACACACACACACACACACACACACTGATACATGGTTAATGTGGACAAATCTGTTTGTTCAATGTCACCAAACTTTTCTCCAAACCCAGTTTTATGACACCTGCTACCAATCCATTTGTCAGTGTGCAGCTGCAAATCTTGCTGTCCAGGCTATCTCTTCTTTTCCTTGGTTTTGTTTCTCTTACTTGTAATGTCACTTTTACTAATATTTTCTTCTGCCTCCCATATCTATCTTAATTTCTTTTAACAAATATTTCTCACTCTTTCTTCTCTTCCTCTCCTCCTTCTTATCTACTCTAACATTTGCTTTATGAATGAATAATGAACTGTCGCACTTATAACGTCAGGACATTTCAATGCTACATAATATTGTAATTAGTCTAATAACTGAATAAGTGAGTGGGATTTTGATGACAGCATCAAGAAAACATGTTCCTTCCTTCCGTGTTTTTTTCTTAGGTTTTGGATTGTTCTTGGTATACTGATTGATATTGTATTTAACTTGATTTATTGATGGCATGTGTGTATTATTGTACATATATGTGCACTAATATTTGCATTTACCTATGTATTTACAGTATATTGAAATATGATGTCAATTTTCACTAGAGTATATGTATTTTATGGGGGGGGGGGGTGCTCAGTGTAGACCTAGCGATTTCATCATTGCTTGATTGAGACATACATTCCCCTGTGTTTCTCAGCACTATGTTTGAATGCCCTGTTTGGAGTATGGTATCCCTGCTACAGCTGCTGTTACTCTTTCAATACAAGTATCTGATTTGGAAGTTGAGAGGATGAGAGACATGCAAGAATACAACTAAGACAAACTTTTAGTTATGTACTCACCATAACTTTAGATGTTTGGGATCCATCTCGCCTACATTCTGTACTGATGGGCTCGGAGCCAATCCCTCGGCTCCGACTCGGCACGCTATGCTATAGAGCGAGGCCTCTTATTGGCTGAGCTATTTCTTATCCCAGGATGCACCACCACTAATCCCCCAGATCTTGTTTGTCCGCATTCATGCACACATGCACAACTTGTTTATATAACATTGTTAGAAGTTTCAAGATGAAACAACAGGATTCGGACCTTCTGATATCCTCAGATCTCCAAGGAAGGGGGAAGGAGGGTGGGTTATTAGGAATGTAGGCGAGATGGATCCCAAACATCTAAAGTTATGGTGAGTACATAACTAAAAGATGTTATGTGAACCTATCTCGCCTACATTCTGTACTGATGGGACAGCGTCCCTAGCACCTAAATCCCGGGTGGCTCATTGGAAAACACTCCTGAGCACTGTGGAACCAAATGAAGCTCGTCCTCTAGATGCCACATCCAATTTGTAGTGGGAAATGAAAGTGTGCGGGGAAGACCATGTAGCCGCAGCACAAATGTCACTAATGGCGAGCTTAGAATGAAATGCTATCAAAGTAGCCATAGCCCTTGTAGAATGAGCTTTGACAGAGGTGGGAAGCTCTTTGTTAGAATAAGAATAAGCTTGAGTAATACAGTCCCTGATCCATTTGGCAATAGTGACCTTTGTGACAGCTTTGCCCAATTTATTGTCTGCAAAGGATACAAACAACTGATCTGTTTTCCTTGTTTGTTTGGTCCTGTCTAAATAAAAACGCAACTGCCTGTGGACATCTAGTGTGTGGAATATGAATTCCGCTTTGTTAGAATATTTTGGAAAAAAGACTGGAAGTTCTAACGATTGTCGTAAGCAGAAACTGGAACAAACTTTAGGGACAAAGGAAGGATTTGGCCTGAGAGATACTCTGTCTTTGTGAAAAACCAAGTATGGGGGTTTTACTGACAAAGCTTGAAGCTCTGAAACTCTTCTGGCAGAAGTAATCGCCACCAGAAAAGCAGTCTTCCATGATAGAAATTTTAGATCACATGTAGCTGCCGGTTCAAAGGGGGAGGAAATTAAGGCGCGTAACACCATATCGATATCCCATGGAGGTGCAGGATGAGAAATCGGAGGTCTTAACAGAGCAGCACCTTTCAAGAAGGACTTACACAATCTGTTGCTCATTAAAGGTGGGTTTATAGATTTGTGAAAATTGGAAATCGCTGCCAATTGGACCTTGATGGTAGAGACTGAAGAGCCTTGATTGAAAAGAGAAGTTAAAAATTTTAGTACTTCTGCCACGGGAATAGAGATGGGATCCAGGCCCCGGAGTGGAGCCCAAATAGCAAATCTTTTCCATTTGCTAGAATACAGTTTCTTAGTAGCAGACTTATGGGCCGAAGATATGTGTACAACCTCTGGATCCAATGTATGACTCCTGACTATAGTCGGAAGAGGAGGAACCAAGCCGTCAATTTTAAGGTGTGCAGGGACTGGTGGAATAGTCCCGACTGATGAACCAAAAGGTCTGGGATCTGATCCAGGAACCATGGACCTTCCAGAGCATATTTCCGAAGATAGGGAAACCATACTTGACGAGGCCAGTAAGGAGCAACTAAGATCATTTTGCTCCCCAAGAGAGATGCCTTTTGGATCACCCTGGGAAGGAGAGGAACTGGGGGGAAGGCATAAAGCAAGCCGGTGGGCCAAGGACGGGCTAGTGCATCCATGGGGCTCTTCCCCGGAGCCGGGGTTAGGGAGAAGAATTTTTTGCACTTCGCATTTAGTGGAGTCGCGAAGAGGTCGCAACACGGGACTCCCCATCTGCTGAAAATCTGACTTGCAACTGTCATGTATGTGAAGTCGGGTCTCTTCTGGGTGCCATTTGCCTTGGACTGACCTGCCCAGGGAATTCCCCCCCCACCCCATCTGGGAGGCGTCCGTGGTCAAAGTGGCCACAGGAGGAGGAGGAACAAAGGGTTGTCCCTGATCCAAATTGGAGGGCACTAGCCACCAGCGAAGGTCCCGTTTGCATGTTTCCGTGATCCATATGAGGTGACTGAGAGGGAGTTCCTGAAAGGACTACTGAGCTGAAAGAAGCCACTGGAGAATTCTCATGTGCAACCTTGCCAAGGGGACTAGAAGAACCGTGGCGGACATGGATCCCAATAGCTGCAGGACCATTCTGGCTGGGGCTTTGGACCTGGGAAGTAAGGCTCGAACTTGAGTCTGTATGGTTTGAATTCTGTCTGTAGGTAGATAGACCCGCATTTGGTTTGAGTCTATCTCTACCCCTATGAATCTTATTCGTTGAGATGGCAGCAACACAGACTTTGGCCAATTGAAGGTGATTCCAAGAGAGTTGCCCAGTGATATAGTGGCTTGTAGGCTCCGCAGTAGTAGATGCTTGGAGGAGGCAGTTAGGAGCCAGTCGTCTAGATACGGAAACACCTGGAATCCTAAACTTCTCAGGTGAGCAGTCACGACTGCCAAGCACTTGGTGAACACCCTGGGGGCTGTGGTGAGACCAAAGGGCAGCGCGCAGAACTGAAAATGACTGCCTCCTAGGCTGAAGCGCAGATGTCTCCTGGACGCTTGATGTACCATGATATGATAATAGGCGTCCTTGAGATCTATGGAGCACATCCAAACACCTTTCTCCAGCAATGGGAGAATGGTTTGTAGGGTGACCATTCGGAACTTGGACTTTCTGACTGAACGGTTCAGAATGCTGAGGTCCAAAATGGGCCTCAAGTCCCCGGTCTTTTTTGGCACCAAAAAGAATCTTGAGTAAGTCCCTAATCCGATCTGGTCTGCGGGGACCGGTTGGATGACTCCTTTTTGCAGCAGCTTTGAAACTTCTGAGGCTGCAGTATTCCGTTGACTGGGTGGCGGGTCCGGGATTTTTTTGGACTGAGGTGGGGAGTGAGAGAAAGGGATGGTGTAACCTCCGGCGATAATTCTAAGCACCCATCGGTCCTGAGTGATACCTTCCCAGGCTTTCAGGTGCTTCGAAAAACGACCCCGACTGGCTCGAGCTGCACAGTCGGGCAATCCCTCAGGGACTGTGAAAGGCTGAAGAGCCACGAAAGGACTCGCGGTCTCCAGTGTTGCGAGGGCCTCTGCCGCCTCTGGGACGGCGTCTTCCGGAAGAATTTCCCCTCCTGCCTCTGGAAGGGGATCCTCCTGCTGAGAGGGGTAAGGCTTCTGAGATCTACGGAACCACATTTTCCCTCCTCTTTAGCCTTGGGATAAGGCCGAAGGGAGTGGAAAATCGTGCCCCTATGGCAGTCAGAGTCTTACCCTCCTGTTCGCAGCGGGTCAGTGTGTCCTTTACCTTGGGTCCAAACAGGAGGACCCATCAAAGGCGTCGGCAAAGGAAGACTTAAAGGCCTCCGAAATGACACAGGCAGAGCCAGGCTTGTCTCCGTGAGCAATGCCTGTACTGCCGCTTACTCGCCTTCGCCGCATAAGAAATGAGCCTCATGGACGAGTTTGAAATGGACGACAATGTAGCCAGCTGAGAGCCAACCGTCTGGGCCAGCTCCTCAGGCAGGTTACCCAAGAGTGTATCGGAAAGCTCTTTAATCAGATCCCTCTGAAATCTAGTAAAGTGCGTAAGGTAGTTCAAGGACCTTAATGTAAAGGCCGCTGAACTTAGGGTGCGCTTTCCGTACCGATCCATGCTCCTAGACTCCTTATTAGGAGGATGGACAGACGTTGAAGCCTCTGCTACATCTTGCTGGGTAGCAGATGCCACCACCAAAGCATCTACAGCCACACCTTTGGTTAGAAATTCTTTTTCAGGGGTGCGAGGAACTTATTCGGACGAGCAGGCACCGGTCCCACAGAGTTTGGTTGTTCCCACGCCCTTCGACAGATCAAATCCAAGAGCTCGTCGAAGGGCGGAGACACCCAGGAGGCGGAGGGCTGAGCCCCAAAGGCCTTAAGGAACACCGACTCATCAGCAGAAGGGGGTTTGGACTGCCAGCCGCCTCGTTGTTTAAGGGCTTCCAGGATGTCTGCAAAAGAGACATCATCCGAGGACGACTTAGGGGACCCCTCTGCATCATCGAGATCAGTGTCTGATGTAAGAGACTCATCAGGGGAGTCAACGTGCTTCCTCTTGCACGATCTTTTCCTGGGGGGTTCTTCCGAAGAGGCTTCAGAAGGACCTCCAGGAGGGGGGGAAACCCCAGTGGGGGTAACCTCAGGCCCCGGGGCTCCGCTGTCTAAGGACAGGGGGACTGCCAAAGACCCAGTCTCGGTATGCAGGGAAGGAGCTGGGGAGACCGTGGAGGTAGCCAAAGATGATTTGGCTAACGCACTCCTCATAGCCCTGAAGGCGGGACCACCAGAATCCTGGGAGGGTCCCACCTCCGTGGCCACGACAGTAGACGGCACTCCCGCCGCCGACGCACCAAGAGGGAGACTTGGGACCGAAAACATCAATCCCGAAGCATCCCCCCCGGGGCCGACGGAAGAAGTCCGTGTACTGAACTCTGACCCAAGAGCCAGAGTTGGAGTAAGGGTCGGGCCCGACCCTAAAACCTCCACCGGTTCCACCAGTACCGGCTCCAACGGTGCCAAGGCTGTTGGAGGAGGAACCATAGTAGGGAGGTGGACCATCGGCTCCGAAGCCAAATGGGCTGGAGCCGAAACTAGCTTTTGGAACACCGGAGACTGGAAGAGTCTAAGGAGCACCCTGTCGATGTCCGAATCAGACATCTTGGATGACCTGGACGATATCGATTGGGTCTGAACCAATTTCTCCATCGGCTCCAAAGGACTAGGGGACCGGCTCCGAATGCATTCTACCACTATCGGCTCCGAGAGAGATTTCAAGGCAATTTCCCTCGGTGCCAATAAGGACTTCGGCTCCGAAGGGGAAGAGTCTGAGCCGGTAACCTTCATCGGCTCCAATATCAGTGGAGCCGATGAAGGTGACCCGCCTCTCAATGCCCCAGTCCTCAGCTCCGAAACCAGAGGGGTCGAGGCTGGAGGCATCGAGGCAGACCGTTCCGCCCTCGGCTCCGAAGTCCGTGGAGTCGATGGAGAAGTCTGCCTAGGTTTTTTGGCAGTCGGTTCCGACTGACTGGTCGGAGCCGACGCTTTCTTCTTTTTTGAAGGAGAGGGTGACGAAGATAAAGCTTCCTCGAAGGATGGCTTGATTAACTTGTTTTTCCTCTCCTGGAGGACCCTTGATGAAAAAGCGTGACACACGCTACATGATTCTTGTAGGTGCTTGGCGCCTAGTAAACGCACGAGGAGTGGTCGTCCGTTATGGACATCTTAAAACCACACCTCGTGCATTTTTTAAACCCGGAGGGTTTATGTTCTTTGGACATTTTTATGACTAAAGAAAACACAGTTATCTAAGATAACAAGAAAACTAGAAGTTCAAAATATAAAGTTTTTTTTTTTTTTTTTTTTTTAGACAATAACAAGTGCACAAGAAAAAAACACAGAAAGAGAGGGTCAAGACCCTCTAACTAAAACGGGTACTTGACCCACTAATAAACACTAGCCACAAAAAACGCTAGAAGCAAAAGGGGAAGGCCCCTCAAACTAAAACGGAAACTTTCCCTTAACAAAATATAACAACTTTCTCAACAAAAACAGTAAAAACACACATGTATCACAATAATAGCTGTTAAAACAGCTTTTGGGTTGAAAACTAGGAAATTCCTGACAGGAAAAGTCTAAATAAATAGTACTTAGCCCAGCCAAGTTGAGACCACGTCTTAGCTTGTAAGCGGCAAACGAGATCTGGGGGATTAGTGGTGGTGCATCCTGGAATAAGAAATAGCTCAGCCAATAAGAGGCCACGCCATAGCGTGCCGAGTCGGAGCCGAGGGATCGGCTCCGAGCCCATCAGTACAGAATGTAGGCAAGATAGGATCACATAACATCTACATAAAGCAATAGTAACAGAAAGTACTGGGTCACATCAGACGCTTGAGAGGTCACTGTTAAGAAACCGAGAACGGTTGTAAAGCTTAGCGTTAAATACCATAAGTTCAGGTTATACTATAAGAGAATAATTATGTAAACATAACCATGTCAGCAGCCAAAATGCATTACAAGTTGAATACTTTACTGTGCACATTTTAAGAAATGGATAGACTGGCCTAAACGCTGGATTGCTGTGTGTGCTTTTTTTTTTTTTTTTTTCCCTGGGAAATGCTATTCAGAAGTGA
>NC_056741.1:1363719037-1363954037 GCF_019279795.1 Protopterus annectens
TGAGGAACAAACAGACAGCAGTAACCATGAAGGACAATAATGAGAATAAGAGAAAATGGTTCTATTGCAATGTTTTATTGTTTATAACTATTGTGATTGTAATATTTCTGTTTTGGCCATTTCTGTTTTTTAATGAAGCTAGCCATTCGAAAAGAGACAAACACACCAACTGGCATCCAAACTTTAATACATATCAAGCGATTAAATATGCATATGCATCCTCAATGAATGTCTCAAATTGTTGGGTATGTACTGCAATACCTACTGTACATAGTGGCTTAATGTTAGGGACAGCCCCTCTGGGAACAAATGACACTTGGAATAATTTGTTGTTTGAAACCACGGAAGTACCACTGAGAGACAAGGTGGCGCTGCCTCTTCTGGGGCACCAAAACGGAACAGTGTGTTTTCAAAAGATTGGAAAAGTTAAGGTGGGGCTGAGCCAATGTAATTTGACAATAGTTCATAATTGTACCCTAGAAGGGCAGTGTGAGACCAAGTTTGGAGCTATAAAAAAAGACATCAATGTAAATGATACTAGTTTTGTTGAAAAAATGCTGTATGTATATGGCCTGTTATTTAAGGGGCTAAAGCCAAATGGGAGTTATGAATTTCCAACCAATATCACACTCAAAACAAATGATTGTTACTTTATTTGTGGTAGGAAAGCATATAAATGGTTACCATATGGCTGGTCAGGAAGTTGTTTTTTGGGATATCTGATACCAGCTATTAGACATGTGAATGCATTACCTCAAGGTAAAATACGAAATGCACGTTCTCTTAACAAACCTATTAATCCCGTAGGTAATATTGATGCATCATGGATTTATCACCATGACTTGGCGCACGTCAGCAGCAAAGGACTCTCACATATGGACCTAGGTGATGATGTAATTGCTTGGGCTGGTATTTTGCCAGCGTATGGGACAGTAAAGTCCATCTGGGAACTGAGAAAATTGTCAAAACTGTTAGAGACTCTGAGTAATGCGACATTTTCAGTGCTAGAATTGGTGACGGACGAATTAACGGTGATGAGAACAGTAGTGTTGCAGAACCGTATGGCGCTCGATTTCACCCTAGCGGCGAAAGGAGGTACTTGCGCTCTCATACACGAGGAGTGCTGCTCGTTTATTCCTGACAACGAGCACGAAATTCAGAGTCACCTTGAAATAATCCAACATGTTTCTGAACCGACTAAACCTGGTCCAAACTCCTTGACTGACTTTTTCCAAAACTTGTTTGGAAACTGGGGTTCTGTGTTAATGAACATCTTAATTGCTATATGCGTTGGTGCAGTCATATTTTTGCTGCTTGGCTGCTGTTGCATACCATGTATCAAAATTATAATATCGAAGGGTATCTCTGCCAATGCTACAAAAGCATATTTTTCCGATTATGAGAAGGTATAAAACGTATCTGGGATTGTGTAAAATAAACAGTATACAAAATGTTGTAAGGGGGGAAATGTGGAAAAATACTGAAGTTCAACATATTTTGTATTCTGTATATAAAGGGTTAAGCAGAAAAATGTTC
Source organism: Protopterus annectens (assembly GCF_019279795.1). NCBI lineage: Eukaryota > Metazoa > Chordata > Ceratodontiformes > Protopteridae > Protopterus > Protopterus annectens. The sequence goes on from NC_056741.1 coordinate 1,363,720,574, forward strand.
ACTGCGTGCAAACTGAAATGTTCTGGAATGCGTTGATAACTGAGGAATGCAGAAGTTAATCTTAAACTGCTGATAAGAAAGTTAATGTTGCAAGAATAACTGTGGTACTAGCTGGTAAAAACAAGTAATCAAACTATCACTTTCTGATGAATGTCCTGTGTGCTACGTGTGTGTACGTGCAGAAGAGTCTATAAAAGCAGAACTCAAAGTACAAGTAGCCAGACTGCTGACATACTACTATCATGTAGCAGGTCTCCATGCATGTAAAATAAAGCTGTTTTACTTGCTTACAAGAACTTGGTGTGATTCTTCCAGAATATGTTAGAAGAGTAAAATCTTTCGACAAGGTCCCATGCAGGTATTGGTGATCTCCTTGGAGACCTTAAGTTTTTGGCTCCTCTGAGGTACTGCCTTAAAGGATAAGAAAAGATTGGTGGCTCTGTATTGTAATGAGCCGAAATGGCAGAGGCATGAATTTTAATTGATGAAAAGGATAGGCCTTTGTCCAGCATCTCAGTTAAGTATTGCAAAATCTGAGGAATATTTGGTACTGCTGTGTCAATTCCTTGTGCCTGGTTCCAGGCACAGAATCTCTTCCATTTTCCAGCATAAGATTTTCTAGTACTAGGCCTCCTGGCCTCCAAAATGACATCCATTACCACTTTAGTGAGAGGTGTGTTTTGTATGACTACATTATCCACCATGCTGCCAGATTTAAGGTCTTGAGTTGGCTGTGCAGGATCTGATTGTTTTGTTGGGACAGTAGATGAGGTATCTGAGGTAAGGTCCAGGCTGGGCAATGAGACAAGTTCCTTAGGATTGGATAACAGTACTGGTGGGGCCAGTCTGGGGCAATCAGTATCATTTCTGGCTTCTCTTGTCTGACCTTTAAGAGTACCTTGGGGAGGAGAGGCAGTGGAGGAAAGGCATACACTGTTAAGTTTTTCCAGCTGAAAGATAGGGTATCCACTTTCCATGCTTGTCTGTGATAAGTCCTTGTGCAGAATCTCTTTAGTTGGCAGTAGTGAGGAGAGGCAAATAGGTCTATGTCCGGGCATCCCCATTTCCTTGTCATCATGTTGAAGACTTGTGGATCCAATTTCTACTCGTGGGGATCCATGAGATTTCTGCTTAGTTCGTCTGCCAGAGTATTTATCTTTCCTGGCAGGAATTGTGCCTGCAGATGTACTTGGTAAGTCAATGCGGTGTCCCACAAAGTCATGGCTAGTCTGCAGAGGGGGTAAGAATGAGTGCCTCCCTGCTTGTTTATATACCACATGACCATAGTATTGTCTGTCTTTATCAGTAGTTGTCCTGGATGAAGTAGGTCCTTGAAGGCTGTCAGGGCATTCTGAACAGCTAGCATCTCTTTTTGATTGATATGTAGATGCATTTGGTTGGCGGACCATGTGCATTGAATACATCTTCCTGCCATGTGGGCCCCCCCCCAGGCATAATCTGATGCATCCGTTGTTAATGTCTGCCTGGCTGGGGGTAAGGTGAATGGCTGTCCCTTGTTCTGGTGACGGGCCTTCACCCACCATCGAAACTCCTGTTGCAGGCAGGGAATAAGAGTAATTATTGTTTCCAGGCTGTGGCAATGCTGAGTCCAAACACTTTTTAGGTACCACTGAGGTTTCTTCATATGCAGTCTTGCATATGGAATTAGTAGAATGCAGGATGTCATGAAGCCCAAAGCCTGCAGAATTTTTCTTGCAGATAACTGGGCCTTGGTTGCCAACAGTTTGAAATAGGTAGTCAGTTGCCTTCGTTTGCCTGGCGTGAGATAAGCCATCTAGGCAGTTGTATTTAAGCTTGCACCCAGGAATATTATCTCTTGAGAGGGTACTAGTTTTGATTTCTGTTTGTTGACTGTGTACCTTAGGCATGGTAGTAATCTCTTTACAAACGCCAGATGCTGTAGTAGAATGTCCATGTTCTCTGCTTGAACGAGGCAGTGGTCCAAGTAAGGATATATTTGTATTCCTCTGTCTGCAGAATGCAATTACTGGTGCCAGGCACGTTGTGAACAACCTGGATGCAGTAGATAAACCAAAGGGCAGTGCAGAGAATTGGTAGTGCATTGAGCCAGCTTTGAATCTGAGGTATCTTCTGCATGTTTGTCTGACTGGGACATGCAGGTATGCCTCTTTTAGGTCTAAAGTCACAAGCCAAGCCTTCTTACCCAGCATGGGCAAAAGCTGCTGTAAAGTCAACATTTTGAATTTTGGTATATCCAGATACGTGTTTAGAATAGATAGGTCCAGTATTGATCTTGCTACCCAGAAAGGACAAAGCCTGGAGAACAGTCTTGAATAAAATCCTTGTCCCTGCTCTTGATCTGGTGCTTGTTGAATGGCCCTCATGTCCATGAGGGATGAGACTTGTTTTTGTGCCTCTGCCCATTGTTTTTTTGGCAGGTCTGGCCAACCGTTTGCCCTTGGCAGGGTATGAAAAGTGAAACTTGTAGCCCTGTGACATTATGTCTAAGACCCATTTGTCCTGGGTTATTATGTGCCAATTTTGAGATAAAAGTGCTAGTTTTCCCCCTAAAGGTGCTGCCAGAAGATAAGTGCTTGGCATAGGCAGGGGGAAGTCATTGGGACTGTTTCCTGTAAGGCTGTAATCTGCTTCTCCACTTTTGGAGGTAGAAGCACTCCTTGTTTAGACCTGTATGAACCTTGGGGCTGGGATCTGCCTCTTGGGCATCTGTATCTGCCCCTTTGTGGTCTGTCTGACACTGGAAAGGACCAATTCTTTGTATGCCAGTGTCTGCTAAAGCTTGGAGGCTGTACCTGTAAGAAATCCTTGACTGTTTGCATAGATTTAACTTTGTCATCCATTTTCTTTAACACCTCTTCTGCTTTAACACCAAACAAAGTATCATGCTGTAATGGAGCATCTAATAATTTTGCTTTAACATGATCAGGCAGACTTTGTTCCGTTAACCAAGCATGCCTCCTAATGACAGAACCCGTGACAGCGGCCCTGAGGCCTCCAAAGAATCAAAACCACATTGCAAAGTATGCTTTCCAACTTGCTCAGCTGCATGCAATAAATCCTGCATTTCTTTGTTTTCTGCACATTCAGAATTTATCAACATTTTCTGTTTAAGCAGTGACATAACATATTGCTGATATTTCAGCATATGAAACTGACAATTTAAAGAACTTATAGCCAAGGTAGCAGAAGTGTAAATCTTTTTTCCCCGTCTGTCCAGAGCCCTAGAATCCCTGTCAGAGGGGGTAGGGTTTTTTGCAGTGGAAGCCTTGACCCCTTTGGGGCCCTGAGAGAGAGTTTCAGGGTCAGCAGCAGGGTTTTTGAAAAGGAATTTATGAGAGTCAGGAACCTTGTAGTACCTGTCCGGCTTAACAGGAGCTGGAGGTAAGGAGTCAAGGGTCAGACTGGACTCTGAAAATACATCATCTACAATGTCTAACACAGGTGGAATAGCTAGGGGCCTGTGTTGTGGGAGTAAAAGGAAGTCTCTGAGCCTTTTCTTAGATTCTGAATAATCTTGGCTCTCCCAGTGGAAATGTTCCCTCATGCTATGTAAGGTTTCCCCAAAAGAGTAATCCCCAGGAGGAGAGGCTGAAGGGATAGATTCTTCAGCATCAGAATCCTCATAGGGAGGAAGAGAGTATTCCTGATCAGAAGAGGAATCAGAAGAAATGGAAACCTGATCTGAAGATTCATATTCTGTCTCTTGCCTAGGCCTTTTATCAGGAGGGGGATGGGAACCCCTGATCAAAGTAAGTGTTCGGCCATTTTGAGAATCTGTTTTTTGGGCATGGAGGCCTGACCATGAGGCTGTTTGTACTTGTTTCTTTGTCTTTAAAGGTGCTTTAGTCTTTGCCTTTGTAGCTGGAGTTGCTTTAATGTATAATTGAGTAGGTCTGAAAACACCCTCAGAAGCCAATGCCTGCTCAGCGGCACTGGACCCATCTGAGGGAATTGTTTCCGAAAGTCCAATATCCTGAGCTTCCAGCAGCCTAGTCGACTCCACGTGGGAGTTTGTAGCGGCCTGCGAGTCCAAAGTAGCGGGTGTCAGGGGCTCCAAAAGTGCCTCACTGAGAACCGGCGAACCAGCGACTGGCTTAGAGGAAGCCTCATCGTCAGTTTTGGACCTTGGATGCCTGTCCTTTTCTTTTTCTTTGCATTTCTTGCGAATTCCTAGTCGGATGGCTATTCGACGGCATCGTGTAATTAAATCTTCTGCCAAAATAGTGAAATGCAAAATCGTACCTACACTTAATAGTGCGTTGGTTAAATCTAGCACAAAACAGACAACTAGCAACATCGTGGTCAGGGCCTAGGCAAGGAATACAGTAAGAATGAAAGTCCTTATGAAATATTTGCATCCGACAAGAAATACAATTATTAACTTTTTCTGACATTGGTCTGGAGCAAGAAAAAAGTTTTCCCCAATGGGGTACTTAGCTTTTAATGAAGACTTCGGATCTAAAATTCGAACACGAAAATCTCAGGAAACGGCCGAACTGCTTCTGCTTCGGGCACTGCATGGCAAGAAAGACTGAAAAAAATGGCGTCTGCTGAATCTTTTACACCCCTGGCGCACTGACGTCAGGGAAGAGGCAACAGCAACCGACGCCGGACCTAGACTTTGGAACTCAGGCCGACTGAGGGTAGCCTGCCAGCAGGATAACCCAAGTGTAATGACTGCAACAGTGAAACACGAAGAACATCTAAGCCAATTACTGAAGTCAATGACTTTCTGTTTATATTGTGGTGGTATCCTAGGCAAGGGTAATATGCTGCTCAAGGCTAGGGACATACCTGCCTGTGATGCATAATCAGACAGCTCAATCATGCCTCTCCTCATGTAGTCCAGAGAGGTACGTCTCAAGTCGTTCACACCAACATGTACTACAACTCTTCAGATAAAAGATTAACTGTTTTACAAGCTTCACAAATAACAGTACTAGATTCAGCAATTGCAGCAAATAAGTAAAATGAACAACACAAGCACATGAACAATAATTACAGTTGTAAGAGGAATTCAATTAGCAGACAATCTAAAATGTAGTAAAATACAGTTGCACAGTTTAAACAAAGATATGCAGCTAATATTTTAATCAGAAAATGCAGAAAACGGTTAAAATAAGCACTCATCTTTTGTAGCCTCTCAGCAGATATTTGGAAAAGAGTAGAGCAAGGACAAAAGGCCTAACTCACTGAAACTTTGGGCAAACAAGCCTTCATGCCTGTTGAGCTATAAAGGGATCAATGGGTGGTAGCACCCAGGATGATGTTCGGCAGGAGCCAAAAGCTTCTAACACTGCCTCATCAGGTGAATGGACTTGGGACAACCAACCTCCTCTCTCTGTGTCATCAACTAGAGTATATCGCCAAAAGTGATGTCTTCAGAGAGGAAGTGAGGGAACTGTCCCCTCCTGTAAGTCAGTGCCTTTGGTGAAGGAAGAGTCGGTGCTTCCATTTGCATGTCCATTTCTTGTGAGGACCTTCCGAGAGAATATCAGAAGGCTCTGTATGAGAAATCCCCGGGAGCTTTTGGAACACACGATCCCTGTATGGCAAGATTACCAGATGAACCAGAACCATGCTGAGCCTTGGGTGGAGCCAAACTGGACAGAGACACCTTATCCTTGGAACCTGCCAAAATCCTTTTGAAGGCATAAGCCAAAACAGGTACCAAGAATCCCTCCAATCTGAAGATGAAACGGAACCCTCGGCACCAAAAACTCCCAGCCCCAAAGGCAACCTCAGATCCAAGCTATCCAAGGCTGAATCCCTGAGAAAAACAGCCGGCTCTGAGAACCTCCGTGTTGATTCACCTCCCCTCCCGGGACCTAGTGCTGATGGTTTGGCTCAAAGTCTCTTCTCAATCTGATGGCATCTGTGTTGATAGAGACAGGGAAGCTGTCAGCATTAAAGTGGTTAGCAACTTCAGTGCCTACAAAGAAGATTCGGGTTCATTTGGATCCAATACCACCAGACAAGAAGAGCAGACTGGTAGAGGCACAATGAGTGAAGAGGTACAATGGCCAGTACTCGGTACCTTCCCAGGGGCCGGTATCGAGATAAACCCAAGCTAAATTTGCATCCTCAAAAACTTCATCATCCTGTTGACATCTTGCTCCATGAGGCTGTGATGACAGAGCAGATGAAGCCACCAATGGTCTGGAGTACCTTCTCTTGTCTGGGACTCACCATTTACGGAGAATACCTCGGTCCTGCGGATAGAGATTGGAGCCAATAATCCAATGTTTCCAATCTGGGTGCACATTTTGGGGGCCCCGGGTGAATAAGTTTGCTCTGGAGAGCACTTTTTAACCATTTTTGATGGAGATTTGTCTGGCTTTCCTGAATGAATCTTTTCCTTCTCTCTTTTTCCCTTTCATCTGGTTCCTTGTCCTTTTCCTTCTCAACTATTTTTTTGTTTCTTCCTGCTTCTTGGTTGGATAAGAACTTGAAGGTGTTGCCGCTGCCCATGCGATAACGATCCCCTTCAGCACTAATTTGTCACTTCTAGTGTGAAGCGCCCTTGTGCTGAAGGCAGTTCAAGACGGAAAGTCTGCATCTAAATGGGACGCGCCAAGCAGTAGATGCACTCAAGAGTGCGAATCCTGGGGTGGGAGCTTAAGTCTGCCCTCCAAACATTTCTGGAACCTAAAGATTCAGACATCCTAGGATCCATGAAACAAGCAAATGGAAAAGATCCTAAAAAGTACACATGTACACACACACACACACACACACACACACACACACTAGTAAGGAGGAAGTCATCTGGTAACCCAAAAACGTATACAATAAGGCTGAGGAGAGCTCTTTCACATGTCCAGTAACTTCAGGTGGCAAACAACATCTAGACTGCTAAGGTGGAGTCCAGGGAATTATGGGTAAAGTATGAGTCAGAGTTCTGGATTAAAAAAAGCTTCAGAGTAGGTGTCGAAGTCGGAAAACACAACCTATATGTTTGAAACAGATGAAACCAGACAAGACTGGACTGTGTGTTAAGCTCAGATGGTTGAACCACCGCATCTAGCTTATAACCATAATTGAAGTCAGACAAAGATCCTTGTTGTCAGTGTTTAGCTCTTTAGGTGGGTAATGTAGTTGATCAAAGAGAAAAAGATCCAAACAGATAATCCGACATTTGTATAAAAGAAAGCATCTGTATAATTGCTGTAAATGAGAGAGAGAGAGAGAGAGAGAGAGAAGGGATGGTGATGGTGGTTAGTCTAGTATTTGTACCAAAGACGGTAACTTGTGTTTCATTCCAATTGTGAAGCATGTCCTTCTCACTTAGTCAATGACTGCGATAATTGCTGAACACTAATTGCTGAACACTAGAAATGGCTATTCATCTCATGCGACCATTCACTTAAGACCTACTGCACAGGATGCTCCCTCTTCAGAAACAACTATGGTGATTAAAAATCCCTCTGCTACAGAAGGCAGACAATGACAATATCCTCACAAGCTACACCCCTACAACTGCTGTCTGTGACCTGCACAGATGTATTTTTCAAACCTTTCACAAGCAATGCACTTCACTTCAGTAAGAAACCGTAAATGACTGCAAAATGTAGTGAAACTTGAACTGTACCACTGGTTCCATGGCAGGATGGGGGAAGAAGAGAGAAGAAGCACATCAAAATAGCAAAACAGCACAACACACAAACTTCAACAGCTCCCTGACAACATGGCAAAATGATTTATTTTTTTTAATGTACCTATTTGTTATCCACGTAGGTGGACTAGTTCTCAGACCCTTTTCAGCAGTAATTCATGCCACAAACAAAGACAGTATAACATAAAACCAGAAACACAATACTATATATGTAACCACAAATTCAACATTTTGCTGTCTTTTCTGTCAAAAGATACAAAGATCAACTCCTCCTGGTCATTCTTTATAGCAATAGCCTCACATCACCTCATCGTGTCAGTGTCTCTCCTCTGCACAACCAACAACCTGAAGACTTTCCAGTGGGAGGCCCCTAGAGCTACAGCAGGTATTCCAAGTCCTGGTAAGGCATATGGGTTGTGAGACTGAGTCATTTCATAACAAAATGCAAGGGGCTTCACCCTTTCCCCCCTCTTGTAATACAATACAATCATCTTTGAGGTCGCATCATGTCACAGGCAAGGGTCCAGTAGTTGAAATGATTGATCCCACAACAAAATACTGCTTGCAGAGCTGGAGGAGCTTAACTCTGAATTACTTATCTAAGAATTTTTAAACATGCAATATCCTAGACCTGGTCATTATCAACTTGGGCAACCTGTGTTCCACACAAGAGGTCAATTCTTTGTTGGTCAGATCCGACCACAAGCAAATAACCCTAGATATCCACATCCCACCCACACGCCACATTAGGGAAACCACCGTAAAAAATTTCTCCAAAGCCAACTTCACGCTTAAGACAGAAGTGGCAAAATTTGCGACACCCATGCTGACGGACAATAGATATACGACTGCTGAATCCTATACAATTGCACTTTATAAGCACAAGAGTGATGGATTGTGCAATCCCTAACAGAACCAAGACGCTATCCTCCAAAAAAAAAAAGGAAGCCAATCTGGTGGTCCCCTGCTATAAACAAACTCTACAACAGAAGAAACTGTTGCAAAAAAGAGTAAAATCCCATGACTGGAGGAACTCCGTGGTCAGCCTCAGTAAGAAGATGAGATCCCTCATAAAATCCTCCAAAGCTAGTTACGAAAACAAAATCGCCACTGATTCTAAAGACAACCACAAAGCATTCTATAGCTATGTCAAGAACCACAATGGCAACACTCAGATCTGCTCTGAGTTACAGCACAATGGCACTAAATATACAGAACTGACTGATATTGCCAACATCCTGGCAGATAGGTTAACCTATCTCTCATCCCCTAAAGGGCCCGTCTCTACACAGGAAGAATGCAAAGTACCTGTAATCACGGCTGCACAAGTAAAAAAAAAAAAAAAACACTCTCCAAAGCTAAGAACACAGCATCCATGGGACCTGACAACATCCCAGGCTGTGTTCTACATGAACTACAGAACAAACTGGCACCCCACCTAAGTGCCATGTTCAATCACTGCCTCACCTCAGGCTTTGTACCCACTGAATGGCGCACAGCAACGGTTATCTCACTCCACAAAGGGGGAGGCACCATGGACCCCAGGAACTACTGCCCCATTAGCCTGGTCTGCAAGATTATGGAGCGTATCCTCATGGAACTTATAAACAATGACATTGGTAATCTCCAAACTCTGGGCCCTACCCAGTTTGGGTTTGTAAAAGGCAGATCATGTCTCCTAAACCTGATAAACTTCTTTGAAGCAGTCATCAAAGCCGTAGATGAGGGTAAGGTAGTTCACACAGCCTATCTAGATCTCGCCAAGGCTTTTGACACCATCCCCCACTCTGGAATTATAGACAAGCTCACTAAACTAGGTATAAATCCCTATGTCACAAGATGGGTTGCCAAATGGCTCACTGAAAGAACCCACAGTGTGAAAGTAGCAGACTCTAAATCCAGCTTCAGACCAGTGACAAGTGGAGTACCACAGGGGTCAGTCCTAGGTCCTCTCCTGTTTGGTATCTACTTCTCTGAAGTACAGGCTAGCACAGAAGGTCTTTGGCTAATGAAGTTCGCAGATGACTGCAAACTCAGAGCCATAATCAAAACTCCTAATAATGTGGACATCCTACAAAAGGGCCTCACTGAGACAGATGCCTGGTGTTAAAAGCCATGACCTCAAGCTCAAAGCCAAAAAGTGCATTGTCATCCCTTTTGGTAAAAGCTCTGTACCCATGAACTACCACATAGGCGGTAGTCTATTTAACACCAAAAGTGTGATAAGAGACGTTGGGACACAGGTGGACAGTAGTCTCTCCTTCGATAATCACATTGCCACAGTAGTCAGGAAATCCTTCTACATGGCACACCTCATCACAAAAGTTTTCTCATCCAGGAAAAAAAAAAAGGTAATTGTTCCCCTCTACTCATCACTCATTAGACCCATTAGAGTGTACAATGCCCCTTTTCATATGTACTTCACAAGACATCTACAACTGGAAAGGCCACAGAAATACCTCACAAAGAGGATTACCGGCCTCAAACAGTTTGTGTCCAAATGCTTTATTCTCCTTGTTACATTGCGAAACAGAACCGGTCACAATAACGGCCTTTGCTGTAGCACAATGTTTGATGGCTTCCCAATCCCACTACATAAATATTTAATTTGTCAGGCAAACTTTCAACCAGCTACACTGGTTTGATTACCAAGTCCACAGCTCTCACCCTCTCAACTTTTTTTTTTTTTTTTTTTTTATTTCTCCAAGTCTTTTGGGTTTTTAATACCATGACAAGAATGGACCCCATTCCCAAGTCAAAGTACGATTAAAGTTCATGAAATTAATATTTCAATCTTTGATGTCAGCCAGAAGTGCTCTTTGCAGCACACACAATGTGCCCCGTAATGACTCCTGCAATTCTTACCGAGTTACATGTACTGGTAACATATCTAAATACGATTGTAGATTATTTTTTATAAGACCCGTTGCTCCTACTACTATTGGAACTGTCTGGGAATCGTTCTTCCACTTTGCTCTGTGTTTCTGCCTGCAATTCCTGGTATTTTATGACTTTGTCTCTCTCTGTACGCAAGACACCGCAGTCACTGGGTGTGGTGATTTCAATGATCAATGTCTTCTTTTCATGGACCACTATAACCAGTTTTCTAACATCTTTCTTTTGAATTGTTGGTAATGGGTGATCCCATGTAATGTAGACCATCATTTTCTATGATGTTTTGTGGCTCATGTTTCCAGAGTTTTTCAGCCACTTCAATACCATAATATTTGCACAATCCCCAGTGCAACAGTCTTGGCAGATTATTATGGCTTTCAGTATACAGTCCTTCTGCCATTAGTATGTCACAACCAGCAACAAAGTATGCAACTGTTTCCAATTCTGTTTTACAAAATCTACATTTGTCTGTTTCTCCCACATGCTCAATGGACTTTGTAAACCAACGTGTACGCAGCCCACTACCTTGTGCCGCCAATATTAACCTTTCATCTCTTGGTTTGAATTTGTCCCTCTTTAAACCATTACTGCCTGCGTTCATTTCTGATCAACATGAGGTTCTTCCAGATGTTTTCTACACTTGCAACTATATTTGTGCATCTTCCACATTTCTTGCCTTATCTGGTACTTCACCTTACATTTTCTTTTGTTTTTTATGGCACATTCAGTTGCTGCCCGATTTTTATCTACTTCTGGTCTGATTTCCATGCCTGCTTGTCTGCTATACTAAGCAGGGGAAGTCATCTTAATTCTCCTCATGCTTCAAAGCTTTCACTACATTTGGGTCTTATGAGGTCAGCAGATGTGTGGAGTCCCACGACTGCAGATCTATACATGTAATCAGCTCCAAGGAGGCCCATCCCTCCTTTGGAATGGGGAAGGAATATATAATCTTGGTATGCACCGATTTTTATAAATCATTTGATGAGCATGAAGTATCCTTCTTGTTTTCCTATTTTCCTATCTAATCTATCCAACACAATTTTGGGCCAGTCAATCACTCCAAAATTAAGGTAGGAAAGGAAGATCAAATTGGTTTATAGCTCGGATTTGTTCCTAGATGTTGACACTGTTTTCTGGATTAATTTAAGTCTTCTAAAGTATTCCTAAGTTTTATTCGCATTTGTTCATGTTTTATTGTTGATCCTTCATCAGTTCCCAAATATTTATACACTCCCTCTTGCTCAATTTATTTTATATCACATTCTTGTCCCCAATCTGATGTTTTCTTGGTGTTGCAGTTTTCCTGCTTTAAAGGTTGCTTTTGCACATTTACCAAGACCAAATGACATTCTTATATCATCTGAAAAAGTTTTGACAACTTGCAGGTGTGCTTTCAGTTCCTCATCTGATGAGCTATACAGTTTTAAGTCATCAACAAAGAAAAGATGAGAAGTCTTTACACTTTGTTGTTTTCTAGGAGCCAAATTATAGCCATGGCTTAAGCTGTTAAGTAGAGAGCTTAATGGGTTAAGGGCAAGGCAGAATAGCAGCAGTGACACAGTCACTCTGGAATACCTCCCTTTGAATTGTTATCCCTGGAATAACAATTTGTCCTTTCTCATGGCTTAACTGCAAAGTGGTTTGCCACTGTTTCATGGTCACTGTAATGTAGTCTATCAGTGTAGGGTGTATCTTGTAACTTTTTAAGCACTCTCCACCATAATGTGTGCGGCAATGTATTAAAAAGGTTCTGATGAATCCCACACAAAGTTGCTTGGTACTGCTGTCTAGATACAAAATGGTACTACACTCGGCAGGAAAGACCTCTGCAGTGTTACACCATGCTGCTGCTTAGCAGTCAGCCGGCTAACTTCAGAACCTGTCCAGCCTCTCTCAAACATTTTAAATCATTTCTGCAAGGATGGAGTGAAGTGCCAGTCTACTTTCTATACCCCACCCCACAAAATGACAATGACAACTCTGCAACCAGCATATGGTTCTCACTGCTTAAGAAAGACCACACAGCCTTGAAAGACCATTTGGTATTTTTGACAGCTCATTAAATGCAAGGGACAGCAACCCAACTAACCACTGCACCTTGCTATTCTAACAATTCTGGGCCCATTCCCTTTCCCTGTTAATACTCCATTTGAACAACTTATCCCAGTTTCTATATATTCCTCCCTTCCACATTGCCACTCTGCCTTCTCATTTTGATCTCAAAACAGAAACAGAAAGTGTTCAGTACCTCTAACCTCCACTGTGAATTCCTCATACCAGTTCTCTTCTAATCTCCAAAGGCGATTCTTGGACAAGTCCTCCCCTTATTCTCAAGTCAGTTTATAACAGCTTTCATGCCTACATAAAGCCTTCTAAACAATTTTATGAAACTATGTCTCCATATAACTAATTGGACAAGCAGAATAAAAATGAGAGTACTACATGGCCACGAGGCCCTCACCTGCAAACAAAAGCACATTTTTATGTTTACTTTCATCTCTCTCTCTCTCTCCAAATAGAACTGTTACCCTTGTACAGGTTGAGATACAGGAGGGCGAAGCAGAAGAGTGCCTTTCAAGAATGCTTTACACAGCCTGTGTGCCGTTAAGCTAGGTTCGTAAGCTACATGAAAACTTGAAATAGCCGCCAGCTGAACTTTGATGGTGGCTGAGGCAGACCCTTGATAGAACAAAGTAGATAGAAATTCCAAAACTGAATTGATGGGGGCTGTGTAGGGGTCAATACCTTTGGTCTGGGTCCAAATCAAGAACCTTTTCCACTTACTAGAGTAGATCTTCCTAGTGGACAGTTTATTGGAGGACGAAAGAATATGGACCACGTCTGGAGAAAAATCATGACATCTGACTACGGATGGAAGTAGAGTAGCCAGGCAGTCAGCCGAAGGGTCCCCAGTGAGGGGTGGAACTGTCCCGACATATGTGTCAGCAAGTCCGGACGTGGGTAGAGTCCAAGGAGTTTCCACAATGTAAGGTTGAAGGAAGGGGAACCATACTTGACAAAGCCAGTGTGGCCCAATCAGAATCAACCTGCTTCACAAGGATAGCGCTCTCTGAATTACCCTTGAGATAAGGGGAAACGGAGGAAAAGAATAAAGTAGACCCTCCCGGTGGGGGGGATCAGCGAGAAGTAGCTGCTGCATTTTGCACTGAGGGGACTGGCAAACAGATCACAGCAAGGCTGACCCCATCTGCTGAATATGCTTTCCGCTACCTGGCAGTTCAGGGACCACTCGTAGGGCATGAGGATCGTCCTGCTTAGCTTGTCTGCAATCACAGTGGTTTTCCCCGGGATGTGCATTGCCACCAAGGACCGTTGGGAAGCTATCGCCCAATTCCACACTCTCATGGCCTCTCTGCACAGAGGGTAAGATCGGGTTCCTCCTAGTTTGTTGAGATACCACACTACTGACATGTTGTCTGAGTGTATTGTAATAGTCCCTAGAGGGAGCACATCCTGAAGTCGCAAACAACAAAAGGAAAAAAGGCAACAGCCAAAAAACAACGCCAGTTCCACAGAAGAATTTAATCCAGCTTAGCGCCTCAGCATAATAGCCTTCAATGAGTACAAATTACAAAACACACCCTCTCATATATATACTCTAGTTAATTAAACAATCACATAAATTAATCAATCAAAATACAAAGAAATAAATAAAGAGAACATCTAATATTCAGAAAAACTACTATTAATAAAAATTATAATAAACTTTTCCAGTTTACTTCTAAATTTAAACCATTTGGTGACATAGTATTATATTTCAATATATAAATAGAGTCTTTAAACAATAAAACATTTTTTATTAACCTATCACCTTTCTTAATAAAAACTCTCAAGAACACAACATTCAAATACATCTACATTACTATTATGAAACTCCATAAAATGAGAAGCGATTGGACTAGCTAATATACCTCTTTTTATATCTCTAATGTGTTCTTGCATTCTAGTTTTAAATTTTCTTTTTGTCTCCCCTATATAATACAATTTACAAGGACATCTAATACAATAAATTACACCCACAGAATTGCATGAAAAATTACTATTAGGTTTAAACATAACTCCATTAATATTATCAAAATATAACTTCACATATTTACATATATTACAATGGCCACAAATAGTAGTACCATATGTATGTATATTATAATAAACCCTATCAGCAGGAGAAATATAATAAGCTTTTATCAATTTATCAGATAAATTTTGACCTCTTTTAAAAGATATTTTAGGAATATTAGGAAAAAGTTTATAAAGATTTTTATCTGAAATCAGAAATTTCCAAAAATATTTAATAATATCCCAAATTCTATTACTAAGTACATTATAAATAGTAACAAAATAAATATCCTGTATTTCTTGATCAAAAGCTTTTAAATATTTATTATTCCCCATAATATTAACTTTATTTACATATGGAGAAAAAATAAAGTCTTCTCTATTCATGTTAATCATTAATTTATTGACATTACTATAATTATCTTTATCTAATAAATTATTAATAGATGCATTTAATATTTCCATACTATAACCTCTTTTTAAGAACATAACAATACAATCATAAATATTTTTTTCTAAATCTAATTCATTATTGCACAATCTAGATAATCTAATAATTTCTCCATAAGGTAAAGCAGACAAGGTATGTGGAGGATGACAACTAGTTCCAAAAAGGAACTGATTTCCATCAATAAATTTACGATATACAGTAGTTTGAATCTGATTACCTACCTCTCCAGATAATAAAATATCTAAATAATGAACTTTATTCCCAAACTGTAGGCCATCAAAATGTAAGTTATATCTATTGTTATTTAAATCTGAAAAAAATTCATGAATATATTCATAACCACCGCAACAAAGAAAAATCAAATCATCTATGTAGCGGTAGTATAGCAAAACATGATTTCTATAAAATTTATTAGTATATACATATTCCAATTCAAATTTGGCCATAAATAGGTTTGCATACATGGGGGCAAAAGATGCCCCCATGGCAGTTCCTTTTAGTTGATGGTAAATAACTTCATTGAAGCTGAAAAAATTATTGGAAAGACAAAAAGAAGTTAGGACATCCTGAAGTGCCTGCAATGCAAAAAGCACTGCCCTCATCTCTAGGACATTTATGTGCAAGTCTATCTCGTGCTCCTGCCACGTGACTTGGACCATCCTGCCGAGATAATGCCCACCCCCCTATCTGACAGGTGTCCATGGTCACTGTGGCTACCGGGTCGGGTGGTACAAACGGTTTTCCTACATTTAAGTTGTTGGTGCATAGCCACCAACTGAGGTCCTGCTTGCATCTGCCTGTGATTAAGATTGGATGGGATATTGGTAGTCTTTGAAAGGACCACTGGGCGAATAGGAGTCATTGCAGAATTCTCATATGTAACCTCGCTAACGGGACCATGATTAGACACCATTGTCCCCAGTAATTGAAGAACTAGCCTTGCCTTCACGCATCTCACAGGCATCATCGTACAAACTTGTTGTTGTAACCCCGTGATCCTCTCCAGTGGTAGGAATGCCCTCGATCGAATAGTGTCCAACTCTGCTCCTATAAATGAGACACACTGTGAGGGTAGCAAGGCAGATTTTTTTCAGTTTATTGTAATGCCTAACTGGTGACACAGATTGATGGTAGTATCTCTGTTTTGACAAAGGAGATGCTTGGTGGGGGCGGAGGGGAGACAGTCATCCAGGTATGGAAACACCTGGAATCCTTGACGTCTCAAGTGAGCCGTCACCACTGCCATGCACTTGAACACCCTGGGGGTTGTGGTGAGACCAAAGGGCAGGGCTCGAAACTGGAAATGCCTGGCTCCCAGCCGGGAGCGTAGGTGACATCTGGATGCTCTGTCCATTTTGATGTGGTAGTAAGCATCCTTCAGGTCGATGGAGCACATCCATACTTCTTTTCCCAGCAATGGGAGAATAGATTGTAGCGTGACCATCCGGAATTTGGACTTGTGTGCGTAAAGATGAGTTGGCTGAGATCCAAAATGGGTCTCGGGTCCCCCATTCTTTTCGGCACCAAAAAGAATCTTGAGGAAGTCCTTAATCCGGTCTGGTCTGGGGGGACTGGTTGGATAACTCCTTTTTCCAGCAGCTGAGAAACCTCTGATGCTGCTTGATCCCTTTGACTGGGTGGAACGTCTGGGATCCTTTTGACGGGAGGGGGTACGGAGTAGAATGGGATGGTGTAACCTCCGGCGATTATCCCTAATACCCATCGGTCCTGGGTGATGCTGACCCAGGCTTCCGGATACCGGGAAATTCAACGCCCCAACTGGCTCTGGAGAAGCACAGTCGGGCACACCCTCAGGAATGAGAGTATGGGGAACCACGAAAGGAATCACGGCCCCCAGAATTGCGGGGGCCCCCTCTGCCTCTGGGGCGACGTCTCCCTGAATACGACCCCCCCCTCCCCTGCCTTGTGCGGCAGGAAAAGGCCTTTGTGATTTCTTGAACCACATCTTCCCCCTCGCTGAGCCTTGGGGGTAAGGTCTCGACGGGAGGGGAAAAACGGACCCCTACGGCAGATAAGGTCTTTCCCTCTTGCTCGCACCTGGTGAGGGTGTCTTTCACTTTGGTCCCGAATAAGGAGGAACCATCAAAGGGGGCATCAGTGAAGGAAGACTTAAAGGCCTCCACAAAGTGACACAGGCGTAGCCAGGCTTGCCTCCTGAGGGCCACCCCTGAGCTAGCCGCCCTACTTGCTCCCTCGGCTGCATACGAAATAAGTCGCATGGACGAGTTAGCGATGGAATTGAGGGTAGAGAGCTGAGCGTTGGCAGTCTGGGCCACGATCTCAGGTACGTTACCCGCTAAAGTATCTCCTAACTCCTTAAGATCATCTCTCTGCAGCCGCGTGAAATGAGACAAATAATTCAGCGACCGCAAGGTGAAGGTAGCTGAAGACAGGGTACGCTTCCCGTACCGGTCCATAGTCCTAGACTCCTTGTTAGGAGGATGGACCAAAGAGGAAGACTCAGCAACTTCCTTCTGGGTGGCTGCCGCCACCACCATAGCATCTACCAGGACTCCCTTTGTCAAAAATTATTTTCCTTGGGGAGCGGACAAAAATTTGTTGGGGCGTCGAGGAACAGGCTCCACAGAGTCAGGACTCTCCCACACCCTTCGACAAATAAGGTCAAGGAGCTCGTTGAAGGGTGGAGACACCCAGGAGGTGGAGGGCTGAGCGCCAAAAGCCTTAAGGAATACTGGCTCCTCCTCGGAGGGGGGTTTGGAGGGCCAGTCTCCTCTTTGTTTCAGGATCTCCAGTATATCGGAGAACGAAACATCCTCAGAGGAAGAACGAAAAAGCCAGTCAGTGAATCCAATCACCTAGTCCCATGTACTTGCTTGTAGAGCAACTGATATCAAGATACCAAGAAAACAAAATCCAAGGAACCTTCACAAAAAACGATGTGATGTATAAGATAAATCCACAAGGCAAATGAAACCAAATCCAGTGACCAAAACTGCCAAAATATATAAAATATACCACTCGCATGGTGGGAAACCACCAGAAGCCAATAGCACCAAGGGGGAGGAAGAACCAGGAAGCAACGTGGTGCTCATACAGCAACTGCATGGCTGTAAAGTCAGCACATCAAAAACAAAAATGTAGCCAGCAGAAAAGGTGGAAATCAAAAGATTTTAATATAAAAATCACATAACTAGGTAGAGGGTAGTAAGCCCAACTACCTGTCCCAAACCAGTTTCGGCTGTAATAGCCTTCTTCAGTGAGTAAACAAAAGCCAATGGAAACCATTCATATATATATATATATATATATATATATATATATATATATATATATATTTTTTTTTTTTAATACATATATATATATATATATATATATATATATATATGTATATATATATATATTTTTAATACATATATATATATTTTTTTTTAATACACACACATATACATCTATATATATATATATATATATATATATATATATATAGTATCACAAAGACAGTTCATTGGTGCATTAAAACTGGTCATTAAGCCCAGGTGGAAACAAAGCCCCTAATTTAATAATCCATTTGCATTCCTTAAAGTTGAGTAAATCATGATCCAAAATCCTCAAACCCAACAGCAGAGCTACTGCCATGGGAGTCCACCTGTTCAGAAGTGCCACTCGCTTGGTCAGGATAAAACAGACGAACATTCGTGGGTTCTGTTCAAGCAGCTTTATAATGTACAAACACCAGGACTGAGTCTTAACTTTAACTTAGATAAACTTATAAAACGAACTAGCTAGCTATTACGCTCATATATGCTCACTCTGACTGCACTCGCAAAATGGTTCTGAAGCTAGCACTTGCTTGCTATTTATATGTATGTGCTGTCCTTGAAATGCTTCTTAAAGGTACAATACACACACACTACTACAGATCCTCCCTCTGAGAAATGGGTCGTGCAATGTTGACATTAATCGACACGCAATGGATACAAAAAATTCTTTGCCATGCAATTATGCAGAACTAAATACCTATGGATCAAATACGACCAAATCGTGTGCCAGAAATTAGACTTAGATCTAGAAACTGAGACGGTTTCTGCTGAATGTTCAACTTTGAGGACATCAGGATCATCATCAGGAATGGAAGTAGAAGTCAAGACACGTTCTGCAACAGGAACATTGTGTGGATTGCTCTTAGATCTAGAGTCTGTATCACAGGAACAATACTGCTATTTCGATTCTGATACAGGAAGATGGCTGCAATTTCTCCTGTTCTCCACACCCTCAGATTCTATGAAATAGGATCTTGGCTCAACCCATATACCAGTTACTTGACCAATCCAGTCGAAACCTTTCGCTGTTTATATCCTCACCGTCTCCTCCTTTCAATGGACGAAGCAATCTGCTCGATTTACCACAGCTGAAGTTCTGGAAAGAACACTTTCTGAATATCTGGGCTTTGATTGTTCTGTTCTTTGCTTTACGCCTCAAAAAACTGGAACTGACAGGCAGTGCTGTTCTAGTTTGCCTAGAGATGAAAGTCACTGAGCAGGCGATCCAAGCACATCGTCAAGGGGTATGTTTTTGAGAGTGAGTAAATTTAAAAAGACACTGGCATTATCATGCTTTGACTTCTCTAGTAATTGCTTTGCATTCTGTACTGCACATTCAGCTAGTCCATTTGACTGTGGGTATCCTGGACTACTAGTAACATGTACAAAGTCCTATTCTTCTGCAAACTTCTGAAACAACTGACTGGTAAATTGAGTACATTGTCAGAAATAACAGTGTGTAGACTACCATGGACTGAGAAATGATGTTTCAACTTAGTGATAAACAGCAGTGGATTTTAGGTTAGGTAGTAAATTGATCTCAAACCAGTTTGAATAAGACTCTACCAACACTAAGTAATGCTGCTTGTTCCACTTAGATATATCAGTGTTGACCAACGAATTTCAGGAACTTGACTTGGCTTACGTGGTTCTTTTTGCAAATGAGATTTAGTACTATTGCATACTGAACAAGAAGAGAGTACTTTATCAATATTTTTTGCTAGAGAAGGCCAAAATTCTAGTCCTCTCGCCCTTCTTTTGGTACAGTCAGAACCTGGGTGACCACGATGCAAAATCTGGATATATTCACATTGTAGGAAAGCAGGAACAACAATTTTAGGACCTTTGAAAATAATGCCATCTTCCATCAACATCTCATCTCTGTAAGGAAAATAAGTTTGCACTTCAGGTGGTACACTAGATAGCTGTGACGGCCATCCAGCATTAATGTAGCAGTTGAGCTTTTGCAAAATTGGATCAGTCTTTGTATGATTTGTCAGCTCATGATGTCTTGTGGCAGAAAAATTACGCACTTCCATGACAAAGTCAAAATTCTCTGCATGAAGCTGCTCCATTGTATACCTGAGCAATATGGATAACATATCAACCAGATAAAGAAGTGTGCCTTTTCTACAGACCATTCTGAAGTTGTACATTTGCAATCTGAACATCATTCTTTGTAATCTCACTGGAACTGAATGTATAGGCTTCTTTAAAACAGTGACTAGAGGTTGGTGATCAGCCTCAATCTGGATAGCTTGACCATAAATATAATCGTGAAATTTTTAACATGCAAATACTATCGTCAAGAGTTCTTTCTCAATTTGAGCATACTGCATTTCAGTTTGGGTAAGAAATCTAGATGCATAGGTTACTGCTGTCTTCTTGAAGAAAACTAAACCAAGACCAAATTTTGAAGCATCACAGGAAAGAGTGACTGGTTTACTAACATCATAGTGTCTTAATGTAGATGAGGTCTGCTTAAGGTCTTCAAATGCTCTTTGGTGCTGTTCAACCAAGACTATGTAACATTTTTGCGTGTCAGCTCTCTCAAAGGTGCTGTCAACTCATTGAAGTCTGGTATGAACTTGCCTTAATAGTTGACCATACCAAGAAAACATTGTACAGCTTGAACATTATCCGGTGCTGCCATCTCAAGAATGGCTGCTTGCTTGGACAGGTCTGGTCACAAGCCAGTGTTAGTAAATAAATGACCTACATATGTAACTTCTGGAAGTCTGAATTTGCACTTCAGAAGATTGAGCTTTGGGGGCGTGGCCAAGGATGAACACAGGATAGCAGCAGATTTCTTCAGTTCCACCAATTTCATTACATTGACAGGAATTAATTACTTAAAAAATTAATTCTTGAAGTAATTTTCTTTCTAAATATGTTTGTTTTATATAGTTCTTGAACTATATCTAAAAAAGAAAGGAAATCTTAATAATATTCCTGTCAGAAATTACTTTGGAAATTTTCCTGTCAGTTTATCAGTCTGAAATGAGTTCCAGTAAGACAAATTCTCAAGACTCCAGCATCAAGAAAGAACTTCAGTCTCTGATAATTATAGTCCAGCAACTTACTGATAAAATGGATACTAAAATAGACACTTTCATAGAAAAAACTACAAAACAAATATACTTGTTACATATGGACCTGCAACAACAGAAGATCCAGATGACAGGCATAGAAGAAGCTGTGAATGACATGGAAAATAAAATACAAGAACAGGAAATCAACATTGAGTTTCTGCTGAAACAAAATACACATTTACAAACAAAGCTGGATGACCTGGAAAATAGATCTAGGCGCAATAACATTAGGATTTTTGGACTGCCAGAAAATATTGAAGGTAACAATATTACTTCTTTTTTAACAACATGGCTCCCTAAAACTTTAGATTTACCAGAAGCATTCTCTTTTGGTATCGAAAGAGCACATAGATCTATAGCTAATACTAACTCTAACAAAAACTATCCTAGATCAGTTATAGTTAGATTTCTATCATCTTTTGATAAAGAGATGGTTCTTAAATCTGCTTGGGCTAAAGCTCCTGTTAAGTTTAATGAGACAACTGTGCGTTTTGACAATGACTATTCTTCCATGGTAATTGCTAAAAGAAAAGTTTTTCTGCCACTAATAAGGGAGCTTAAAAAAGCACAGTTTAAAACATACCTTCTGTTTCCTGCCAAGCTTAAAATCTTCCTTCCTGATGGTCCTAAGGTCTTTGATGATTTAGACTCTGCTTTACTGTTTGTCAAAGAAAAAAGGATTTTGGATAAAATAGAAGAAATGGAATGGGCTAGTTCTTCATTAAAGAGATTGGCAACTGAAGCTTCCTGGAAGACTTCAGAGAAGAAGAAGAGACTAAAAGACAAATGATTTGTTATATGTTTTTTTTCTCTCTCATCATTTTAGTTCATTATTAATCTTTTTGAATATAGTTCCTGCATTTCCAGAAAGCCACAAATATTTTGGAAAAGATTTAATCAAAGTTATTCTCTATGTGCAAAGAAATGTTTTGTTTCATAACCAGTCAAAATGCCTGAGGATTTAATGGCAGGCTGTGACTTGATTTGTTTTCTTTCTGAAAAAAGTAAGGTTAGTAATTTGATACATTTTTTATCTTTACCTTTTTTTTTCCTTCTTCTTTTATTATTTTCTTTGTTTAAACAATGACATTCTATTTAGATTATGTAGTGGGTAAAGGGTGGGGAGGGCAGGAGAGAACAGTAATGAAAATATCATTAATAGAATAATAACATATTTATTTCTTGTAAAAGTTTATAAGTTCTTCAAATGCTATTTCTAATTATACTTTCTTGATTATACTGCTTATGCTTGTTTGTAAATAATCTGTCATGCTTTAACTAATAATAATCAGAACTAAATAAGAGTAAATAATATGTTTTATTTTTAACTCTATTAATATAAACAGTAAGTAACATTCCATTGTATATACTTCTTACAGCTTTCTCTTACATTTTTATTTCTGCCTCACTCCCTTTTATTTTCTACTCTCTTTTCTTTTCTTTATTAATATATAGAAATGCTTTAGACTGTGTGGGCACAGTGAATAATATGATTTGTATGAAAATTGAGTTGGGAGAAGAATGCTGAGTTTTATTGCTTGTTGGTAATTTTGAGTTTAATTTCACTTGCATAGAGGCTGTGATGATCTGTGGAATACATTGTGGAGGTTCTGTCATGTTTAGATGCATTTACACTGCTAAATGAATGTTTGTCACTAGTTTTTAATAAGTTTCCGCCAAAATGTTAAGAGAGACAATCTGGGATGTGGGCTGTCTTATGCACAATGTCCTTGAGTTACCTCAGAATCTTCAAATCACAGAATTCTCACAGAGAAACTGAAAGCAGTTAGTATAAACATTGACAAGGTTATCACACTGACACACCACAGATTCAGGAAAAATACTCTGTTCATAAAATATGTCAGTTATAATGAGTTTAAATGATGTAGTTTCTTGTAGTAAGTAAATGTCTTATTTTAGAAGGCATAAAAATGAAACATTTATTTAAATGTTTTTGAAAATCTACTTAACAGCAGCATAATAATCTGTGTTAAAAATTTGTGTTCCAAACATATACTTTACTATAACTCATTTAATTCATCTGATTGACAAACATAAATAATCTTATAACTCTATTCTGGAAGAAATGTCATGTGATATATTTTAAAGCAGTAGGTTAGCATGATTGTAAAATCTGGTTACCAATATGTGTTTGCTGTGCATTATTTTGTATAAAGCAGACAGATTTATTCTAGGGACAGCAAGTAGGATAGTGCTCTACTAACACACAACTCAGTGAGATCAGATATATATATATATATATATATATATATATATATATATATATATATGTGTGTGTGTGTGTGTGTGATGGCTTTTTTTCTGAGAATCTGCATAACTATCCAATATGATTTATAATAATTTCTATGAATACAATATTTTACTCTATTGACAAAATGAATGTTTGCCACAAGTTTTAATAAGTTTCCCGCCAAAATGTTAAGGGAGACAATCTGGGATGTGGGCTGTCTCATGCATAGTGTCCATGAGTTACATCAGAAGCTTCACTCACAGAATTTTCACAGAGAAACTGAAAGCAGTTAGTATAAACATTGACAAGGTTATCACACTGACACACCACAGATTCAGGAAAAATACTCTATTCATAAAATATGTCGGTTATGATGAGTTTGGATGATGTAGTTTCTTGTAGCAAGTAAATATCTTATTTTAGAAGGCATAGAAAATGAAATATTTATTTAAATGTTTTTTGAAAATCTACTTAACAGTAGCATAATAATCTGTGTTAAAAACTTGTGTCCCAAACATATACTTTACTATAACTCATTTAATTCATCTGATTGGTAAGCATAAATAATCTTATAACTCTATTCTGGAAGAAATGTCATGTGATATATTTTAAAGCAGTAGGTTAGCATGATTGTAAAATCTGGTTACTAATATGTGTTTGCTGTGCATTATTTTGTATAAAGCAGACAGATTTATTCTAGGGACAGCAAGTAGGATAGTGCTCTACTAACACACAACTCAGTGAGATCAAATATATATATATATATATATGTGTATGTGTGTGTGTGTGTGTGTGTGTGTGTGTGTATATATGTGTATGTGTATATGTATGTGTGTGTGTGTGTGTGTGTGTGTGTGTGTGTGTATATGTATGTGTGTGTGTGTGTGTGTGTGTGTGTGTGTGTGGGTATGTGTGTGTGTGTATATGTGTGTGTGTATATGTATGTGTGTGTTGGCTTTTTTTTTAGGTAATAACGCAGGTGTTTCTGAGAATCTGCATAACTATGCAATATGATTTATAATAATTTTTATGAATACAATATTTTACTCTATTGACAATAATGAGTTTAAGTAAATGCTCATATACAAACAATTCAAGATTTTTTGGAAGCTGTTGATAGAATTCACATGACAGAAAATAGATGCATCTTAATGCATGTAATGTCTGAATCATATTAGCCAAAGTTTTTGATTTAAATGAATGTTAGAACATAATTTTCTCTCCTCTTGATTTCTAATATTAAGATTATTTGAATGCTATTAGAATACAAGTGTTATATATTACATAGATCTATATAATAGTATGAACAGTTTAAAAAAAAAAAAAAAAGTTTATTTTAGTTTATATGATGCTGTTTTACCAAATATGTAGTTTTGCCTTGATAGATAATTGAATTGAAAACTGTTAACCTCAGTTAAATATAACTAGTATTAAATTGATAAGGTGGTAGCTGAGGTACTGCTGCTTAGGGTAGGGGGTTAACTTGAGTAGTAAATACTGCTCTAAGTTGGAGTTTTCAACTCCAGGCGGGATGCAAGGTTTAATCCTTACATTATTTTCACTTGTTCATTGTTATATGTATATAGTTTTGACATCCACAATATATTTTGTACACTCATTGTCACTACAAACAAAATTGAATCCTATACAAAATCCCATAAGAGATTTAATAAATACAGCTATATTTAAAGGTACACCTAAAAGAGGAGATGTAACATTATTTATCTTGTTATTTGTTATTTTGATCATAAGATTCTTGAGTTTTAAAAATGCCAAATGACATCTTTAAAAGGAATTTCTTTAAACATTAATGGATTGAATAATCCGTGTAAAAGGGCAAGCCTAATAAGATACATTAATTTACACAAGGCCAATCTAGTCTTCCTGCAAGAAACCCATCTCTTGAAAAAAAGATATTGATAAACTAGCCACTAATAAGTATACAGTATTGGTTAGTTCAGAGCACACTCAGAAAAAAAGGAGTGGCTATTTTATGGAATAAAAGTATGCCCATTCCTAAAACCATTAAGTCTTATCAGGATGACAAAGGAATGTTTTGTATGGTTACAATACAAATTAATGGGAAGACTTACACTTTAATTAATGTATATTGGATACCTGGAATTGGTATTAATACAGTGAAACATCATATTGATAAGATCATATAATTCTCTGTAGGGGATATTATTTTAGCTGGTGATTTTAATTGTATACTACATAAAAGTGATACTACCACTATAACGAAAAGAAGAATTACATCTAATGCAAAACATTTAAATGATTTTGCTAATTCTTATCATTTGAATGATATTAATAATCAGATAGAGTCAAAATCATTACCATACACCTTTTTTTCTAACAGATACAAAACTTATTCAAAAATAGATAGGGTCTTTATTTCTAACCAGATGGTAACAGATTTAATTAATTCCAAAATCATTTCATGTCCTATATCTGATCATAACTCAATTGTTTTTGAATTCATGATAAAAATACTCATAATGTTCAGATCAAAAGGATACCAGCATACTTAACTCAGCTAAAAGACTATAAAGAATATATACTTTCAGAAGTACAACATTTTCTAGACATAAATAATACTCCTGAAGTCTCCATTGTCTATGTTTGGGATGCCTTAAAATCATATCTATATGGACAAAGTATCAGATGGTATAATAACAAAAGGAAATCTTGGGATAAGGAATTGTTAGATATTCAAAGTAAACTAGACTCTTATAAACATAATAATAAAGAAAATATTATGGACAAGAAAGTTATTGAAGAAATAAACAAACTAAATGAGAAATACAAAGAAATTTTGACTCAAAGTTAAAATAACTTTAGAGAATACAAGTTTTGTCTTATTCAATAAGCCCCAAATACTTACATAGACTTAAAAATAAAACAAAAAGATTGAATAAACAAAACCATATCAAAGAAATCTTTTCTCTAAGGAAAAGAAGAATGTTTCTAGTATACCAGAAATACTGGATGAATTTAGAAATCACTTTCACAAGATTAACCATAACAACATTAACATGGAACCTAAAGATAAAATAAAGGAGTTTATAACCACAAACATGAATAAAAAGCTTAATAAACAACAGATTAAACTATTGGACAAGAGTATTTCATATACAGAAGTTATTACACAAATAAATAAGCTTAAATCAAACAAAGCACCGGGTAATGATGGTATTATACCAGAGATATATAAAATCCTTTCTAAAACTACATATTCATTAATACATAAGGTTTTTATTCTGGCCCAAACTGAGTTAATAACCCCCATCTTGGCAATATACATTTATTTCACCAATTTTAAAACCTAATAAAGATCCAACTAGATGTTCTTCATATCGACCCATCTCATTACTTAATGTTGATTATAAAATGTTTATGAGTATTTTTGCTGATAGATTGAAGACAATTATCCCGGCATTATAGACATAGATCAGACGGGCTTCATTGTAAATAGAAATACTTTTGATAATATAAGAAGAACTTTAACATTAATTGATTTTGCAAATAGGAAAAAGAAAGATTTAACACTTATTAGTCTTGATATAGGTTCAGCATTTGATTCAGTAAGTTGGGACTATCTGTTTACCTTACTGAAATGCACAAATTTCTCTGATGCATTTGTAAATTTAATTGAGCATTTATACAAAGGAACGCTGGCTTATATTAAGGTAGGAACATATGTTTCACAAAAATACCCATTCTTAAAGGTACAAAGCAAGGATGTCCACTTTCTCCACTATTATTCACTTTAGTAATGGAGCCTTGGGCTAATTTGATTAGAAACAGTACTGACATAGAGGGTTTTGAAATAGAAGAAAATACAACATCAAAAATTCAACTTTTGCAGATGATGTTCTAATTACATCAGCAGGATCTAATTCTTCTATGCAGTCTTTATTTGATAAAATGATGAATTTTAAAAGTATTTCTGGTTTAATATTCAATGAAGAAAAACTAAAATACTACCTATATATACACGAAAAATACTCTCATTAGTGATTTTACTAAATATGTACCCAACTCAGGTCAGATAACTTATTTAGGTATAATACTATCTAAAGATATTAAATCTATTATATATAATAACTATAATACCTGTTTTCTTAATATACAAAATCTTTTAATACCTGGAATAATATGTTTTTACTATGGAGGAGAGACTTACAATTATTAAAATGATAATATTCCCCAAGATTTTATACTTAATACAATCAATAATACTTTCACCTACAAAAATAACTATCAAGAAACTGAATACACTAATGTTAAATTTCTTATGGGCACCTAATAGACCTAGGATTGCATTAAAGAAACATACTAATAGCTGGTCTCAAGGGGGTATTTCTTTTCCAGACTAATTTATATATTATCTCTTCTATTATAAAAGTTATTACTTTATTAATAGATCGGTCATATGTCGCAAAATGGAAAGATTATTGGGAGCTAATTAGTATGCACTTCATGAAAATCTCCTTAACACATAAAAATATGATTATAAATAACTCCATGTTGTGGTTGCTAAAGGAATTTTGTACTTCACCTATTACACCTAAACATATGGTCTGTTACCCATTAAATATTATTATTAGTTATCGTAACTTTATATTCATGCACCCTAAGTATAGGGAATGGAATTTTATTGTATTCCCTATAATTTATACTCAGGGTATGCTTATGTCATCTACTTCTGAAGGAGCTCATTTAGCTATAGATAATAATCTAAAGTACTGGTATCAGATGATATCTGATAATAAAGTTAAAAATCTAGATTTCTTAAAACAAGAATTTGATCTAAGAGAAACTTGCTGGTTAGAGGTTCAGATCTTTAGAGAACATCTCATTGATAGAATAGATCTAATGTCTATAACAGTTAAAGAATCTATTCCAAAACTGATTGATTACTTGATAATAAATTTACAGCATAAAGTTTCTGATAAAGGTAAACTTTCATATATACATAAAATTATCAGACAAGAAACTTTTTACAATGTAGATTCATACTGGAATTATTTCACCTCTATTAACGGCGTCCCACCAACTCAACAAGATAAACAATATATATTGGAATCTGCTTATAGAACTACATCTTCCATTGTCTGGAGACTTTATACATGGAAATTTTTACATAGATCTTTTTATACATCTTTGATGATGAATAAAATTAATAATAAAGATAATCTATGTAAGAGATGTAATGTAGAAATTAATGCTGACTGGGCTCATATGTTTTATGACTGTATGAAGTTGAAAGAATACTGGAAGCCAATTAATGAATTTTTGCAGGCTCTTTTACAGATAATTTCATTATTTCTAAGTCTCTTATATTATTCAACACACCTGTACCTCAATGTGTTAAAAGATTAAGCTTCCCTTGTTATGGTCTATCCTAGCAGTGGCTAGGAAAATAATAACTAGAAATTGGATTTCAGATACACCTCCTTCGTTCAATGAATTTAAAAATGTTATGAATATAATGTGTCATATGGAAATAAGCACAATTAGAATGAGAACAACTAGAAAAACATCACATTTTATTGTATGGGATAATTTACAAAATTTGTTAAAAAAATTCTAATTTCAATAGCACAGTATTTTAGTTTAATTAATTGATCTGATTGTAGTGGATGTCTTTGTAAATACTTTAGTTGTTTTGTTGAATATTATAATACCTATTTTTAATTATTTGTATAAAATTGTTATGATATTTCTCTTATATGTTAAAACAATAAATTTGTTTTAAAAAAAAAAAAAAGAAGAAGATTGAGCTTTAAGTTCACTTCACATGCGCTGTCTAGAACTCTCCTAAGGTTTCTGTCATGCTCTGCTTAACCACTGCCTCCAACCAATACATTTTCTACCATTATGGCCCAAGGATAACCTGAAAAAATTGCTCTATTGCACGCTGAAAGTCTTCACTTGCAGAATTTATTCCAAATGGCATCCAGAGGAATCTATATCTTTCAAATGGGGTACTGAAAGTAGTCAGTAATGAAGATTTGTGATCAAGCATTACTTGCATAAAATGAACTTTTTGCATCCAAGAAAGAAAAGACAGTGGCATTTGGCATTAGGGTTGCAACTTCCGCGACTGTACGCATAGGATGATGCAGTCTCCTTAACGCTATGTTCAAATCTCTTGGGTCAATGCATATTCTGATTTCATCTGATCCACTTTGTGGGCTGTTACAATGGACGACACCATTTCAGTTGGTTCTGTGACTAGACAACTTGCACCTTGCTGCACCATTTTATCCAGCTGAGCTTTGACTTTATTTTGACTTTATTCTGCATAGCTATCAGAACTTTTCTTGCCGGTCTGATCACTGGACTGACCTCTGGGTCTAACTTCATAGACAACACAACTGGAAGCTTGCCCAACTTGTCATTGAAAACATCAGCATACACTGAGAAAATACCTTCAGTAAAACTGGAACTAAGACATGCTTCTATCATGAACTTCTTTGGTAAAGGAAAGCAGATTCATTCTCAAACTCTCTCTGATACCCAATAATGACTGCACAGGTCTTTGGACTACACAGAATAGTAAGCTGTAGCAGTTCCAAGCCAAACAACATGAAAGCACTACTGAATGTCTTCACCTCCATAAGCAACAAGTTTCGCAAAACTGACCACATTAAGTCGCTCACCAGCTCTCACCTTAGCAAAAGTATCTGCTGACATATCATTACACTTTGAATCAGTGTCTACTTAGAGCTCGGTGAATTTACCATTGATCTGGACAGTACAAAACTGTTCATTTTTTGCCAACAAATTTACTGCATCAAGCTTTTCACCAATTACCGACACACCATCAACGTACAAAGTGGAGCTGCAGCTCTCTATATGATCAACTTGCTTTTTTGAGTGACCTTTCTTTATAACTATGCGAGGTTTACTTGATTTCCAAAACTTTTGAAAATGGTTCTATTTTTTACACTTGTGGCATTGTTGACTAAATGCTAAGCACCTTTCTCTTTTAGACTCATGACTGGTGCCACGATTACGACAGTTAACAATAAAGCTTGATTTGGGTTTTGCTGGCTCCTCCTTGTATTCCACTGAGCATGTCCTTCTCACTGACCTAGTCTTAAAACTTGCTGGAAAACTACAGGTTTTACCTGCCACACTTGCAGGCGTTACAGCTGCCATGTGCTTAGGCCTGCTTCTGCCAACCACGTGTTGCATGCTGTCTACATTTGCTCTGGAGCCTGCTGAAACCATGCTCTTATCACTTGCAAGCATACTTGTGTGCCTTTCTGTAACTTCATAGATTTGACAAATCTCAGTAGCTTTGCTCAGCGTTAAATCACTGTCACAAGCCAAAATCTTTCTCACTGCAGCACTTTTAATACCACACACAAGCCTGTCCTTTAACTCATCTTTAAAGTCACCAAACCTACACTTTTTGGCTTTGTTTCTCAGGTCACTAATATAAGCTGCAAAGGTTTCTCCTTGCTTTTGATCTCTTGTGTAAAACAAATGCCTCTCTAATGTAACATTTGTCTGGAGGTTACACATTTCCCTGAATCTACATTTCAAACATATGGGGGTCTTTCCTTGACTCAGCTTGTACAATATGACTGTTTTCCCTTTCTCCCTCATATACTGATGGTGCATACACAAATGAATGCTCTCTTTCAATGGCCGCTGACCCAGATAAGTTTAGCAAAATGAACGCATTGGTGCGTGCATCTTTGTCAGAATAAGCTGCTTGTATAAAAATATTGTACTCTTGCTCAAATATTCTCCAGTTCTGTGCAATATTGTGATCAAATACAAGTGGTGATGGTTTTCGAAATACATCTGCTAAGCCAACAAATTACAGTAAAACACAATGCAACCCAAATCCACCTGTAACTGTACGAACATGCACACATTTACATATGCCAGAAATTTATGCCAGTACTTGTAACTATGCCCCAATAGCACAACAAACCTCTAAATAACTGAACTTTGTGAAATAAGTTTCCTGGGCACACAAATACTCTTGAAATCACTGTACTGTAAAAAATCACCTCTTAACAGTGTAAGAAACATTTCAAAATGTGCAAATAAACTGGGCAGAAGAAGCTCAGAGTAAAAATACTTCAAAGTTATTGCACTTTGCAAATAAATAGTACACATCACACTGAAACTTTCCCAAAATGGCTGTACTTTGCTAAATAACTTAGTCCAGTGCAAGAAACACACTGTAATGGCAGTACACTGCAAATATACACACCCAACACAAGAAACTTTTCAAAATGACTATTTTGACTGCACTTTATGAAATAGTTGCACTTTGCACACAAATAGACTCTCTGGAATAAATGCACAGTAATAAACATACACTGTAAGCACTTTTACACACTTCGAGATACTTCGAATAATAAGAAGTTAAGTACTCACAATAACGTTCCATCTGAGTTGTTCCATCTCGCCTTCATTCTTCACTGATGGATTCAGAGCTGACCTCTCGGCTCAGACACGGCCGTTAGCAAGCTCAAGGTTTTCCAGTTGCTCGAGACCCAGCCTCTTATCCCATAATGCACTGCTGGAATTACCTAAGATCATGTTTGCTGCGTGTACCATATCCTTGTAAAAGGACTACTCTCCTAAGAGAGGGAAAAAGGAAGGAATTGAATTACCAGGATGAAACCAATGTCTAGGTCAACTTTCAGCCAGGTGGGAGATGGAGGGAGGGATGTGAGAATGAAGGCGAGATGGAACAACTCACATGGAACGTTATGGTGAGTACATAACTTCTTAATGTGAAGTTGTTCAATCTCGCCGTTCATTCTTCACTGATGGGTAGCATCCCTAGCACCCTCAATCTTGGGTGGCTCACGGGAGTATATTCTTCAGGACCACAGAACCAAAGGAAGCCCTGTCCCTGGAGTCATTATCCACCTTGTAATGAGTGATAAAGGTATGAGGCTTAGACCAAGTGGCTGCAGCACAGATGTTGTCAATGGGCAATTTGGCTTGAAATACAGACGATGTAGAAACTGCTCTGGTTGAATGAGCTTGAATTACGTGCAGTAAGGGCATTATTAGCTGCTGAATAAACACAGGTGATACAATCAGATAGCCACTTAGAATAGGTTGTTTTAGCCACTGGTCTACCTTTCCTGGCTTCAGAAAAGGAAACAAATAGTTGGGTCTGATTTTCTAAAATATTTTGTCCTATCCAAATAATATCTGAGCTGTCTATGAACGTCTAGTTTGTGCAGCAAATCCTCTAGTTTGTTGCAGTGGTTGGGGAAGAAGACTGGCAATTCAATGACTTGATTGATATTAGACTCAGAACAAACTTTAGGTAAAGAGGAAGGATTTGTCCTAAGAGATACTCTATCAGCATGAAAAATCATATAAGGAGGTGTGATAGACAAGGCTTGAAGCTCTGACACTCTGCGGGCAGAAGTAATAGCCACTAGAAAAATGGTTTTCCGCGACAAATATTTGAGATCACAAGATGATGCAGGTTCAAATGGGGGAAGAATTATGCGAGATAGCATGAAATTCAGATTCCAGGGGGAATAAGGAGTTTTTACTGGAGGCCTCATGTGAAAGGTCCCTTTAAGAAAAGCCATGGATAACTTGTGGGTCATAACATTTAGTCCATCTACTCCAAGATGGAAATTAGATATGGCAGCGAACTGGACCCCAAATTGTAGCCGCTGCCGCTCCTTCATTAAAGATAACAGTTAAGAATTCCAATATTGATGGCAAGGGACCGTGAAAAAGATCAATGTTCCGTTTGGAAGCCCAAATGGAAAATCTCTTCCACTTACTATGATATAATCTCCTGGTGGAAGGTTTGTAAGAAGAAAAAAGGATTTGCCTGGTTTCATAAGAAAGGTTGTGAAGCCTGGCTATGTGGGGAACTGGAGCAGCCAAACTGTCAGCTTCAGGTACTGCAATGAAGGGTGGAGATCCCCTGACGGATCTGTCAGAAGGTCTGGAACTGGGTCCAGAATCCATGGATCCTCCAAGAGATGATGATAAAGAAATGGGAACCAAATTTGCAGAGGCAAATGGGGGGCTAGAAGAATGATGGTCCTTCCCAGAAACTTTGCTTTCTGTAAAATCTTGGTATTAGCGGGATTGGAGGAAATGCATACAGGAGACCCGGTGGCCAATCGTGTACAAGAGAATCTCTCGGGGGTTGTCCCAGAGGGGGAATCAGGGCAAAGTAGCTTCTGCATTTGGTGTTGATGTGACTGGCAAAAAGGTCGCAGCAAGGCTGGCCCCATTTGTGGAAAATCCTGTCTGCAATGTCCTGATTGAGGGACCACTCATGTGGCAACAAAATTGCCCTGCTCAGTTTGTCTGCTATCACATTGGATCTCCCCAGGATGTGCGTTGCCAATAGAAAGCGCTGGGATGACACAGCCCACTGCCAAACTCTGAGGGCTTCTCGGCAAAGAGGGAAAGACTTGGTCCCGCCCTGTTTATTTAAATACCAGACCACTGACATGTCTGTCTGAATTGCAATTGTAAGTAGAGGAAGAGAGTCCTGAAAGTACTGCAACACCAGACGTACTGCTCTCATCTCTAGAACATCGATATGCAGATGTGATTCTTGATCCGTTCATGTGCCTTGGGCAGTCTTTTCCTGAAAATGCCCCCCCACCCACCCTATCAGGGAAGCGTCCGTGGTCACAGTGGCTATCGGCAGGGGTAGTACAAATGGACGTCCTATTGTGACATGAATCAATGTCAACCACCACTGCAGATCTCTCTTGCAAGAATTTATCACAATCATATATTTCATTGGAAGTTCCTGATAAGACCATTGAGTGAACAGTAGCCACTGAAGAATCTGCATAAGCATCTTTGCTAATGGTATGGCTAAGATTGCTGCTGCCATCAGACCCAGTACTTTTAAGACCTCTGCTGCTGGAGCTCTGTCTTTTGACACCAGTGAGCTGACATGTTGGCGAAGTGAGACCCTCTCGAAAGGTAGACGCAGAGTGGTGGTTGAAGTGTCTAACTCTGCCCCGATAAAGACGATATGCTGCGATGGCGACAAGGCAGACTTTTCTAAGTTGACAGTAATGCCTAAGTGGTTGCAGAGTGTCAGAGTGGATTCTCTTGCCCGAATCAGTTGATGCCTGGTGGTGGAGGTAAGAAGCCAATCGTCTAGGTATGCAAACACCTGGAATCCTAGATGCCTCAAGTGAGCTGTGACCACTGCCATACATTTGGTGAACACTCTGGGGGCTGTAGTGAGACCAAAGGGCAGGGCCCGGAACTGACAGTGACTGGCTTCCAGCCGAAAACGCAGATGATCTCTGGATGGTCTGGCCATCTTTATGTGGTAGTATGCATCCTTGAGATCGGTTAAGCACATCCAATTGTCTTTCCCTAAAAAGGGAAGTATGGACTGAAGCGTGACCATCCGGAACTTCTCTTTCTTGACAAATTGGTTGAGTCTGCTGAGGTCCAAAATGTTTTCTTTGGAACTAAAAAGAATCTTGAGTAAGTTCCAATTCCTGTTTGGTCTGCTGGCACTGGCTGGATGACTCTGTTTTCTAGCAACTTGTGGACCTCTATAGTTGCTTGTTCCCTGTGACTGGGTGGAACATCCGGGATTCTCCTGACGGAAGTAGGAGGAGAGGAGAACAGTATGAAGTACCCTCTGGAAAAGATACTTTGTACCCATCTGTCTTTTATGTCCAGCCAGGCTTCTGGGTACAAAGATAAGCTATCCCCAACTGCCTCCAGAGCAGGACAGTCGGGCCTCCACTCAGGAGCATTGGTAGGGCTGACCAGAGAAATGATCTCTGTCACCCTGCTGTTGCGGACCCCCTCTGCCACGAAGGCGGCGTCTTCCATTATAACCCCTCCTCTGCCCCTAGCAGGGGTTTCACCACGTGTGTCCTGAAAGGCTCCTTGGGCTTTTTGAAACCACATCTTCCCTCCCCTTTGGCCCTTGGGATAAGGCCAAGTAGGGGTTGAAAAACGGACTCCTATGGCAGACAGAGTCTTTCCCTCTTGCTCACACCTGGTCAATGTTTCTTTTACATTAGGCCCAAAGAGAGATGAGCCGTCAAAAGTACAGTTTTGTACCTACCATAAATGTAGATGTCCGATAGATATGCAACTGCAGTCATAACATATGGGTTGTCCTGCCTCAGGCAGCCCTCGGTCGGCCGGATTCCAAAGTCTGGGTCCGGCGTCTGATGTCGCATTTCTCTCCGACGTCAGAGCGGCTGGAGTACATAAGCATCAGCCGACGCCATCTTCTTCAGTGTTTCTTGCCCCAGATGCCAGGTGCCCTCCAAGGAAGGCTGTAATCAAATTGGAAGATAAAACAGATTTCCAGACAAATAAATAAGCAATAAACAGATACACCATAACAGATATCCCCAGCTAAGGTTAACAGGGAAAGGAGTGGACCCAAGGCATAGAGGGGAAGGAGGGAGGGAAAACCTGACTGCAGTTGCATATCTATCGGACATCTACATTTATGGTAGGTACAAAACTGTACTATGTCCTTCAAGAATGCAACTGCAGTCATAACATATGGGTTGAATACCATAGCTTAGCTGGGGGAGGTGGAATGCTCGAAGAAAAGGATGGTGTAACTATCAATCCCTGCAGGACTGCAGAAGCAAAGCCTGCTCTGGATCTGGAATATAGAGGAAGGTTGTAGTGTCTGGAAAATGTATGCACGGAGCTCCATGTAGCAGCTTCTAGAAATTCTTTTGTAGGCACCCCTCTTAAGAATGCTGTAGAGGTGGCTGTAGCTCTGGTGGAGTGTGGTCTGACATTGGCTGGCACACACTTTCCATGGAAGGAATAACAGAATCTGATGCAATGTCCAATCCATTTAGAAACTGTCTGTTTTGAAATTGCTTTTCCTTGTACTCCAGGGGCGTAAGCTACAAAAAGCTGATCAGACTTCCTACTGGTCTTGGTTCTGTCCAGGTAGTAGCGAAGCTGTCTGTGAATGTCCAAGGTATGCAACAGTCTTTCCCCTTTGTTCTCAGGATTGGGAAAGAAGGTAGGCAGGTGAATTGCTTGATTTAAAGAGACCCTAGATACCACTTTTGGGAGAAAGGTAGGGTTGGTTCGTAAAGAGACCCTGTCTCTGTGAAAAGTTATGAATGGTGGTATAGCCATTAGGGCCTGTAATTCCGAAACCCTTCTTGCTGAGGTAATGGCCAACAGGAATGCTGTCTTCCAGGAGAGAAATTGTAAATCCACAGAAGCTGCTGGCTCAAAGGGAGGTAAAGTCAATTTTTCTAGGACAAAGTTGAGGTCCCAAGCTGGTACTGGTGCCTTTCTTGGGGGCTTTATATTCTTGATTCCTCTAAGAAATTGCCTTAACAAAGGATGTGAAAATACAGGTGGATCAGTGTTGTATCTAGCTGAGACAGCTGAAACATGTATTTTTATAGAGTATGAGAGTCCATTATGTAGCATATCTGCCAAATATTCCAGGATGAGTGGGATGCTCAAAAGTGATGCATCATGGCCCTTGGTGGTATTCCAAATGCTGAATCTCTTCCATTTGGCTGAGTAAACCTTTCTGGTGGATGGTCGGCGGGCTTCTGTCAGTATCCGCTGAACTTCTTTGGAAAGAGGTAGGTTGAGGTTATTCATGGGATCTCCCAAGCTGTTAGCTGTAGCGTCTGGATGTTGGGATGAACTGTCCTGAAGTTGTGTTGAGTCAAAAGTTGGGGCCATTGAGGGAGGGCCCATGTTTTGTTGTGACATACACTCCGTAGTAGTGGGTACCAGTGCTGTCTTGGCCAGTCTGGAGCTATTAGGATCCCCTTGGGCTGCTCTGCTTTGATCTTTAGTAACACTGTGGTCATCAGTGGTAGAGGTGGAAATGCATAGATTTTTAGGGATCTCCAGTTGAATGAGAGAGCATCTATTTTCCATGCTTTTGGATGATATGTCCTTGAACAAAACTTCTGTATTTGATGATTGAGGTGGGAGGCAAATAGGTCTATGTCCAGCCTGCCCCATGTCGAAGCGAGTCGTATAAAGATTTCTGGATGTAACCTCCATTCGTGGGGGTCTAGGAAATTCCTACTTAGACTGTCCGCCAGAACATTGTCTTTGCCTGGAACAAACTGGGATTGCAACTGTATGTTTAGGCTCAGTGATTTTTCCCAAAGATTCATGGTCAGTCTGCAAAGGGGGTAAGAATGAGTGCCCCCCTGCTTGTTTATGTACCACATCACAGTGGCGTTTGTCTGTCCGTATTAGTAGGTGGCCTGGTTGTAGTTGTTGTCCGAAGGCCTCGATGGCATGCATTACTGCCAGCATTTCTTTTTGGTTGATGTGCAGATGTGTTTCCTTTGGAGACCATTGTCCTTGAATACATATGCCCTCCATGTGCGCCCCCCCATCCAAGGTCTGAGGCGTCTGTGGTCATGGTCTGTGTTATCTGAGGTTTTTTGAATGACATACTGTGTTTGACTGGCTTACTGAGGCCCACCATAGAAATTCCTTTTTAAGACATGGAATGAGTGGTATGGTTGCTTCTAGGTTGTTGCTGTGTTGAGACCATAAGCTTTTTATGTACCATTGAAGCTTTCTCATGTGTAGTCTTGCTAGTGGTACCAGGAGAATGCAGGATTCCATGTAACCCAGGGCCTGTAGGAATCTCCTTGCAGTCATCTGGGTGAGCTTTGCTAAAGTTTTGAAGTAAAGAGTTAGCTTCTTTTGCTTGTCTTCTGTCAGGTAAGCCATTTGAGAGGCTGTGTCTAGTTTGGCTCCTAAGAAGGTAATTTGCTGGGATGGCTGAAGTCTTGACTTTTGAAAGTTGACTGTGTATCCCAGAGCCTGTAGCAAATGTATGACATAATTCAAGTTTTTTCAACAAAAAAACACTGGATGCAATCTAGTGTTACCAAAAACCATAAAATGAAGTGCAGTAAGCCAAAGAATGCCGAAAAATCCGTATATTCTTTTTCAAAAGATTTTAATGAATGTTCCAAACTCCACAGACTTTCACATTAACGCACTTCTAACAACACAGTTACAAAGCGTTTTCGTCCAAAACCAATTGGACTTCATCAGACATTTAAATATAGGAATATAGCACAAGCACTTTATTTAACCAAGTTAGTTTTTAAATATAATATTTATTAAATTCAATACATATATGATTGTATGTTGTTTGTGGAGGGTTTTAACAGTGATTGATTATTATATTTATTTTCAAAGTGATGAATTTGTGTAGCATATTTTAACTTATACATGTTAATGAGACCGTTTTTTAATTTACTTAATTTAAATGCCTAAAGCAACAATCATTGGTCAGTGGGTTATTTAAATCAGTATATATAGTTTAATTCAAGGGTTGTCTAATGTCTGATGCATTAATGTGAAAGTCTGTGGAGTTTGGAACATTCATTAAAATCTTTTGAAAAAGAATATACGGATTTTTCGGCATTCTTTGGCTTACTGCACTTCATAATTCAAGTTTTTTGTCAAAGTTAGTTTGTCGTCCGCTTGTATGAGGCAATCGTCCAGGTACGGGTAGATTTGAATCCCCTGGAGCCTGCAATGAGCAATTACTGAAGCCAGGCATTTCGTGAATACTCTGGGCACAGTAGATAAGCCAAATGGCAATGCTGAGAATTGATAATGCTCTGGCCCTGCAAGAAATCTGAGGTATCTTCTTCAGCTGTGTCTGATAGGGACATGCAGGTATGCCTCCTTGAGGTCCAGAGTAATCAGCCAAGACCCCTTACCCAGCATGGGAAGGAGTTGCTGCAGAGTCAGCATTTTGAACTTTGGTACTATGAGAAAAGTGTTTAAAGCGGACAAGTCCAGTATTGGTCTCCATTGAATTTCTTTTCTTGGAACAAGGAACAGTCTTGAGTAAAATCCCTGACCTTGTTCTTGTTGTGGAACTTTTTCTATTGCTTTGATCTGAGCAAGCAGAGAAATTTGCTTGATAGCCTCTGCCCTCTGGTTTTGTGGCAGGTTTGGCATACAGGAGTAACAGAATCGTATGCAAATTTCCTATCATTTGAGATTGTCTGCTTGGGAAATAGCTTTTCCTTCCCCTGTTGCTGCATAATGAAAAAGAAAGTTGTCTCTCTTTTCTGCTATTTTTGTTCTCAAGTAGTACACTATCTTGGTGGAAGATTTAGAAAGGGTTGCACTGCCATTAAGGCCTGTAGTTCTGAAACCTCCTTGCAAGTAATTGCCAGTAGGATAGGAGCAGTTTTTTTCCATGACGTTGGGTCTGCTGTTGCTGCTGGTTCAAAAAGGTGATAAAAGGTGTGAAAACAGGTGGATCAAAGCTGTATTCTGCTGAAATAGCTGATGCATGAATCTTGATGGAACCTTTCTTGCTGTTAACTTGTTCAGTTTTGTTATGCACATTTTTTGGTTACTAACTTGCTGTATGTTATTTACCATTTCTAATACATATTTTATCAAGAGATTCATCAGTGGTTTAGCTTTAGTTAACAGATCAAGCATAAAACTCTGGTATTGTATCATGTGAACAGAATGTTTAAAGCTCTTAGCTGAGAGAGCAGCGGTAAACCTTTTGGTCTTACATCCTGGCTCTCTCCTTTGCTTCCCTTCTGTTCAAGGAACAGAAGTGGGTTATGGTCGCGGGTTGGAATCCTGGGAAATACCCAGTTTTCTTGGCAAGGTATGAAAGTGGAACCTGTAACCGTGGTCTTTAATGTCCAAAATCCATTTGTCCTTTGTCAGTTTGTGCCAATTTCTTGTAAACGAAGATAATTTTCCACCCAAAGGAGCTTCTGCTTGCTCCTTGGTCAGCGGACCTAGAGGAAAGTCATTGAGAATGTCCCTGTGGGGCGGGAGAAACCCCTGTGTCACTTCTTTGGTTTCCTGGTTGCCACTGTCGTCCCCTGTAGGATCCTCTGTATTGGCCTCTTCCTCGGGCACGCCTGCTTTTGCCCCTTTGAAATCTTTCAGGATTAGGAAAGGACCAGTTTTTAGAAGGCCAGTTCCTGCTGAATCTAGGTGGCTGAACCTGGAGGAAATCTTTGACTGTCTGAACTGAGTTGGCTTTTTCCTCAATGGACTTTAACACATCTTTAGCATTAGCACCAAAAAGCTTGTTCTTTTCCAAGGGTGCATCAAGAAGTTTTGCCTTAACATGATCTGGAAAGGTTGATCTTTTAACCATGCATGTCTACGAATGACCGCCCCTGTCATAGCTGCCCTACATGAAGCTTCCAATGCATCATATCCACACTGTAGAAAGTGATTGCTAACTTGCTGAGAATTGTGTACAGCCTCTTGCAAAGACTTCCTATCTAAAGGTTCAGGGGAGGCCAATCTTTTCTGTAAATCATCTAACAGGAAATCCTGATATTGAAACATGTGAAAGAGACAATTGAGAGCTCTCATAGATAAAGTAGTGGAGGTGTAGACCTTCTTCCCCCATCTCTCTAAGGACCTTGCTTCCCTGTCGGAGGGCAAAGGATTTTTGGAGGTGGTAGCTGAAACCCCTTTAGGCCCCTGGGAAATTGTTTCTAAATCAACAGCATGGGCCCTAAGGAAATGAGAATGGGTTTCTGGGACCCTATAGTATCTGTCAGGCTTGACAGGAGCAGGAGGAAGAGTATCAGGGGTAACACTGGAGTCAGAGTATAAATCATCCAAAACATCAAGTACAGGAGGTATAGCTAAGGGTCTGTGTTGGGGCTTTTTAAGGAAGGTTCGAAGGCGCTTTCTGGAATCTGAATATTCCTGGCCTTGCCACTTAAAATGCTCCCGCATGGAATGCAGAACTTCCCCAAAGGACATATCCTCAGGAGGAGAAGCCGAGGGGATAGAGTCCTCTGCATCTGAATCCTCATCGGTCTGGAAGGGCTCTTCCTGGCTTTCGGAGTGAACAGAATCCTCAGAATCTTCATCTGTGGGGAAGAGGGTCAGGGGGTTCAACCCTA
The DNA here is from genome assembly GCF_019279795.1 of Protopterus annectens. Lineage (NCBI taxonomy): Eukaryota > Metazoa > Chordata > Ceratodontiformes > Protopteridae > Protopterus > Protopterus annectens. Next base: position 1,363,762,175 of record NC_056741.1, read on the forward strand.
GGCCTCTTATCAGGAGGAGTCTGGGATCCTCTCTCAGGATGGGCCTGGGAACCTCTGATCAGGGAAATTAAATCTGCGGCCATAGCCATGATCTGAGTTTCAGGAGTAGGCTGAGGTAAGGTCTTAGCAGAAAGATGCTTGGACTTGCTGGCTGCCTTGGCCCGTGTGTAGGCCTTGATAGACATGGACATGGGAGGCCTAGCCACTCCACGTGCAGGAGTGACCTTATCCACAGCAATGGTCTTGGGCATTTCCTCTGTTTCAGTATCCGGAGGAAAGTCAATAACTGGTGTCGGAGTGGCCTCCGGTATCGGAGGTATCGGTAATGCAGTGTCTTCAGTTCGGAGCGGTGGAATAACCGTCTCAGAGGGAACCGGAGCACTCGCTGTTAATTTTGGCGTGGTGTCGGTGGAAGACGCGGGCCGAGGATGTCGGTTCCGGTCTTTCAGTTTCTTAGGAGTCTGCGTTGTCGGTTGTTCCGACGGCATCGTATAATCAAATTTATCGTCAAAAAAGTCTTCAGCGAACTCCACCCGGCGCCTGAGAGTGCGCTTATTAAAGCGAGCACAGGCGGCACAGGCCGAGACGTCGTGGTCTGGGCCAAGGCAAGGGAGGCAGTAAGAGTGGAAATCCTTATGAGGTATTTGTTTACCACAAGACAAACAATTACTTACTTTTTCAGTAATTTCTGACATCGGCTGAGGCAAGAAAAGGTCCCCAACGGGGTACTTAGCTTTTTTGATGACTTCGGATTCGAAGAATACAGGAGCTGACCGACCGGCACTTGCGAACTGCTTCTGCTTCGGGCACCGCGCGGCAAGAAAGACTGAAGAAGATGGTGTCGGCTGATGCTTATGTACCCCAGCCGCTCTGACGTCAGAGAGAAATGCGACATCAGCTGACGTCGGACCCAGACTTTGGAATCCGGCCAACCGAGGGCTGCCTGAGGCAGGACAACCCATATGTTACGACTGCAGTTGCATTCTTGAAGGACAATGGGGTATTCACAAATGAAGACTTGAAAGGCTCTGCGAAGGAACAGAGGTGCATCCAGGAGTGTCTACGAAGGGCAACTCCTATACCTGCCGCCCTACTCATGCAATCAGCTGCATATGATATGAGACGCATGGACGAGTTTACAATTGAATTTAGGGTAGCAAGCCGGGTGGCAACTTTGTCGGAAGCACCTGCAGCTACCATACCCTGAAGAGTATTTCCTAACTCCTTAAGGAGATCCCTCTGCAGTCTGGTAAAATGGGTCAAACAGTTCAGTGATCTAAGTGTGAAAGTCGCTGAACTAAACATGCGTTTCCCATATCTATCCATAATCCTAGACTCTATGTTAGGAGGATGGATAGACGAGGACATCTCAGACATCTCCTTTTTGGTGGCTGCCACCACCACCATGGCATCAACAGGGACTCCCTTGGTAAAATGGACTTATCTACTGGGGCAGAAATGAACTTGTTAGGCTTCCTAGGGACAAGTTCCATAGATTCCGGTGACTCCCACACCCTTACGAGAGAGCAGATCCATAAGATCATCATAGGGCAGACACCCAAGAGGTGGAAAGTTGAGAACCGAAAGCCTTCAGGAGAACTGACTCATCCTCAGTAGGGTTTTTGGAATGCCAATCACCCCTCTGCCTAAGGATCTCAAGTATCTCTGCAAAGGAGATATCCTCAGAGGGGGATCGGGGGGACCCTTCTGACTCATGTAAGTCAGTGTCAGATGTCAAAGACTAATGTGGGGAGTCCAGGTGCCTCCTCTTGCACACACTCTTTCTGGGACTCTCCTCAGCGGGAACATCCAGGGAAGTCTCAGAAGAGCAGGGATCACCCAGTGGGGCTACCTGAGGCTCAGGGTCTCTACGCTTGGAGCCGATGGAAACAGAAGCTGACACAGGCACCTTAGGGGAAGAAGAGACCAATCCTGACATTGAGTAAGTCTTAAGAGACAATACTCGCCTCATGACTTTAAAAGCATCACGGCTCCGATAGGAAGAAGTCGAAGGACCCGAAGGACCGTCAAGCTCCTCCTGCACCGAGGCCGTGGGCTCCGAGGCTGAGGTAGGAGCCAAGCTCATCCCAGCTGAAGCCCCAAGAGGAAGAGTCAGCACCAACAAGTCAGTGCGACTAACCACCCCAGACCCGACAGAAGAATGTCGGCTCCTAGAGTCCCCCGTTCGGCACAGAGGACGTCCGAGCAGATAGAACCGACAACACTGGAGCATGTGTCAGCTCCAATGGATCTTCGATCAAGTCAGCCTCCTCTGGCTCCGAAAGCCCAGTACGACTCAGAGGAGGAGCAGTCAATTCCGGGGTAATGGTCTTCGGTTATGACACTAGGGTCGGAGTCGACAGCAATTTAGCTAGGCCTGGTGCCCTTAACAGCTTCTGTACCCAGTCAGTCCATGTCCAGATCAGAAAGACTAACAGAGGACCTAGACGAGTGCACCGACGGTGCAGATTGGAGAACAGAAGACTATGGCAACTGATACCAGCTCCAGAACAGTGGACCGGATCCGAGAAGAAGGGACACTCTGCTCCGAGCACTGTGGAGCTGATGACCCAGCATCCTCACTTTTCTTAGATTTTTTTGTGGCTTTTGAGTCTCCTGAGGATTGAGAAGAACGAGAGGACTTACTGGCCCCATCCTGGTCACTCAACGCCTTGACAAAAGTGTGTTTTAGTAAACCCCTGTACACCTATTTCGTCTTCCTTTCTAATGTAACCCTGGAAGAAAAGGAATGACATACTGCATGACTCTTGCAAGTGGAGAGCTCCTAGACAGTATACACATTGCACATAAGTATCAGTAAAGTACAGTTTTGTACCTACTATAAATGTAGATGTTCGAGTGTAAACACTGCTGCAGTCATTACACTTGGGTTATCCTGCTGTCAGGCAGTTCCCCAGTCAGCCTGAGTTCCAAAGTCTTGGTCCGGTATCGGTTGCTGTCGCCTCCTCCCTGACGGCAGTGCGACAGGGGGTATTTAAGATGCAGCAGACGCCATTTTCTTCAGTTTTTCTTGCCCCGGATGTCAGGTGCCCCCAAATAGGTAGGCAATTCAATTTGCTAGTAAAATATACAAAAGAAAAGCAAACAACCATTTTTAGTTACCAGCAAATACTCCTCATAGGTAATAAAGGATAGATAAGCTAGGTAAGTACCAGAAAGTAAGAAGGGAAGGAGGGAGAGTAACCTGGACTGCAACAGTGTTTACACTCGAACATCTACATTTATGGTAGGTACAAAACTGTACTATGTTCATCATGTTACACTGCTGCAGTCATTACACTTGGGTGGAATGCCAAAGCTGAGGTAGGGAGGCTGGATCTATAAGGCATTAGGGGTGGCTATAAGGCCCTGCAGGATAGCAATGGCGAAGCCAGCTCTGGATTTGGAGCATAAAGGCAAATGGTAATGTTTGGTGAAGGTATGCACAGAACTCCATGTTGCTGCTTCCAAAATATCCTTGGTAGGTACTGCCTCTGAGGTAGGCAGTTGAAGTGGCTGTTGCCCTGGTGGAGTGAGATCTAATGCTGCTAGGTACAGGTTTCCCATGGTGGGTACAGCAGAAACATATACAGTGTCCTATCCATTTTGAAATAGTCTGCTTTCAAATGGCTTTTCCCTGTGCTCCTGCAGTGTCGGCTACCAATAATTGCTCAGATTTTCTGAAAGCTTTGGTTTTGTCCAAATAGAAGCGTAACTGCCTGTGAATGTCTAAAGGATGTAGTAGTCTTTCCCCTTTGTTCTGTGATTTTGGATAAAAAGTTGGCAAGTGAATAGTTTGGTTTAGAGCCACACTTGATACCACCTTTGGCATAAAAGTAGGGTTAGTTCTTAAAGACACCCTGTCCTGGTGGAAGATGAGGAAAGGTTCCACTACCATTAGTGCCTGTAATTTTGAAACTCCATGCTGATGTTATTGCCAGTAGCAGAGCAGTTTTCCAAGAGATGTATTTTAATTCTGCTGTGTTAGCTGGCTCAAAAGGAGGTAAAGTTAATTTTTCCAAAACAAAGTTGAGGTCCCAAGTTGGTGTAGGTGCTCTACGGGGCGGTCTTATGTTTTTAGCCCCTCTGAGGTACTGTTTGAGCAAAGGATTAGAAAAAATTGGTGGATCCGTGTTGTAATGAGCAGAAATAGCGGAGGTGTGGATCTTGATGGATGAGAAGGAGAGGCCCTTGTCCAGCATCTAAGTATTGAAGTATCTGAGGAATGTTTGGGACAAGAGGGTCAAGGCTGTGCGCTTGGTTCCAGGCACAGAATCTCTTCCATTTTTCCGAGTAGGCTTTCCTGGTGCTAGGCCTTCTGGCCTCCAGAATGACATCCATAACAGCTTTGGAGAGAGGCATTGCTTGCCTGACTACGGAATTTTTCATGCAGCTAGATTTAAGGTCTTTAGCTGGCTGTGAAGTATCTGATTGTTGTGCTGTGTCAACAGCTGTGGGATTTGGGGCAAAATCCAGGGTGGTTCTTGTGCTAAGTTCTTTAAGATTGGGTACCAGTGCTGACATGGCCAGTCTGGTGCAATCAGGATCATTTTTGGCTCTTCCTGCCTGGCTTTTATGAGTACCTTTGGAAGGAGAGGTAAAGGAGGGAAAACGTATACTTGTTTTTTCCAGCTGAATGAGAGGGCATCCACTTTCCATGCTTGTGGATAGTAGCTCCTTGTGCAGAATTTCTGTAATTGGCAGTTCAGTGGGGATGCAAATAGATCTATGTCCAGGCTCCACCATTTTGTGTTATCATTCTGAATATTTGTGGGTCCAATTTCCATTTGTGGGGGTCCATGATGTTTCTGCTTAGGTCTGCCAGTGTATTTTTCTCTCCTGGCAGGAATTGTGCTTGCAGATGAACTTGGTAGTTTAGAGCTGTGTTCCACAAGGTCATGACTTGTCTGCAGAGAGGGTAGGAGTGTGTGTCCCCTTGCTTGTTTATGTACCACATAACTGTGGTGTTGTCTTTAGAAGTAATTGTCCTGGATGCAGCAGGTCCTTGAAAGCTATAATTGCATTTTGTACAGCTAGCATCTCTTTTTGATTGATGGGGAGACGTCTTTGCTCTGTGGGCCACTTGCCCTGGATACATTTTCCTGCCATGTGTGCTCCCCAGGTGTAATCCGATGCATCTGTTGTCAGTGTTTGTCTGGCTGTGGGTTGAGTGAAAGGCTGTCCCTTGTTGACGTGACAAGCTTGAGCCCACCATCGAAACTCCTGTTGAAGGCAAGGAATTAGTGGTATAACTGTTTCCAAACTTTGACAGTGTTGAGACCATACACTCTTTAGGTACCATTGAAGTTTCCTCATATGCAGTCTGGCATATGGAATTAGTAGTATGCAGGATGCCATGAAGCCCAAGGCTTGCAGAATTTTTCTTGTAGGGAGTTGGGTCTTTGTTGCCATTAAATGAAAATATTGAGTCAGTTGTCCTTGCTTGTCTGGCGTGAGATAAGCCATCTGGGCCGTTGTGTTCAAGCTGGCACCCAGGAATATTATCTCTTGTGAGGGCACTAGTTTTGATTTCTTTTCGTTTACTGTGTACCCCAGGCAACTTTTTTACGTACGCCAGATGCTTTAGTAGAATGTCCTTGCTCTCTGCTTGAATCAGGCAGTCGTCCAGGTATGGATAAATTTGAATTCCTTTTTGCCTGCAAAATGCAATTACTGGTGCCAGGCACTTTGTGAAGACCCTGGGCACAGTAGATAAGCCAAAGGGCAGTGCAGAGAATTGATAGTGCATTGAACCAGCTAGAAATCTGAGGTATCTTCTGCAGTTGTCTGATAGGGACATGCAGGTACGCCTCTTTGAGATCCAAAGTCACAAGCAAAGCTTGCAAAGCTTTCTTGCCCAGCATGGGAAGAAGCTGCTGTAGTGTCAACATTTTGAATTTCGGAACATCCAGGTAAGTGTTTAGAGAAGAAAGGTCCAGAATGGGTCTCCAGGCTTTGTCCTTTCTGGGAACCAGAAAGACTAGAGTAAAATCCTTGTCCTTGCTCCTGTGGTGGGACCTTTTGAACAGCTCTCATTGTCCATGAGTGCTGTAATTTGTTTTTGAGCCTCTGCCCATTGATTTGGTGGCAGATTTTGCATTCCTTTTAACCTTGGCAGAGTGTGAAAGTGGAACCTGTAACCTTGAGATACAATGTTGAGAACCCATTTGTCTTTGGTGATGCAATGCCAATTGTGATAGAAAAGTGCCAGTTTTCCTCCTAAGGGGGCTGCCAAGTGAGAGCTGTTTGGCAGTTGCAGTGGAAAGTCATTGAGGCTGCATTTTATAAGATTGAGGCCTGTCTTCCCCTTCTTTACGGCCTGGTGTACCCCATTGTTGAGGCCTGTAAGGGCCTTGTGCCTGACCTCTACCTCTTGGACGTCTGTATCTGCCCCTTTGTGGTCTGTCTGACTGGAAATGACCAATTCTTTGTTGGCCAATTTCTGCTAAAACCTGGAGGCTGAACCTGTAAGAAATCTTTCACCATTTGCATAGATTTTGCCTTATCCTCCACCTTCTTCAATACCTCCTCTGCCTTAACTCCAAACAGCACATCCCGTTGCAAAGGTGCATCCATTAATTTGACCTTAACATGATCTGGTAACGCATGTTCTTTTAACCAAGCATGCCTTCTAATGACAGAGGCTGTAACTGCTGCTCTACAGGAGGCCTCTAAGGAATCAAACCCACATTGCAAAGTATGTTTTCCCACTTGTTCAGCTGCATGCAATAAATCCTGCATTTCTTTAAAATTAGGAGGATCTGAATCTGGAAGCAGCTTTTGTTTCAACTGAGACATCAAAAACTGCTGATATTTTAGCATGTGAAACTGGCAATTCAAGGCTCTCATTGCTAAAGTTGCAGACGTATATACCTTCTTTCCCTATCTGTCTAATGCTCTGGAATCTCTGTCAGAGGGAACTGAGTTTTTTGCTGATGAGGCCTTAATCCCTTTGGGTCCCTGAGAAATAGTTCCAGGGTCAGCAACAGGGCTTTTGTACAGAAATTTGTGAGAGTCAGGGACTCTGTAATATCTATCCGGTTTAACTGGGGCTGGGGGTAAGGAGTCAGGGTTTAAACTGGATTCAGTGTAAACATCATCCACAATATCTAAAACTGGTGGGAAAGCAAGGGGTCTGTGTTGAGGCAATAAAAGGAAGTCTCTGAGCCTTTTCTTGGATTCTGAGTAATCCTGGCCTTCCCAATGGAAATATTCCCTCATAGTATGTACGGTTTTCCCAAAGGAGTAGTCCTCAGGCGGAGAGACTGAGGGAATTGATTTCTCAGCATCAGAATCCTCAGAAAAGAATATCCTAGGTCTGAGGATGAGTCTGAGGAAATGGACACCTGGTCGGAAGATTCATAGTCTGCATCCTGTCTGGGCCTTTTATCAGGAGGGGGATGGGACCCCCTGATCAGGGTGATTAGGTCTTCGGCCATTTTTAGCATTTGTTTCTTAGGCATGGAAGCCTGTCCTGGAGAGAGTTGTGTCCATTTCTTTGCTTTTAAGGAGGGCTTAGACTTAGCAGAGGGTTTGATAGTTAACTGGGTAGGTCTGAAAACACCCTCTGTAGCTGTGGATTGCTCAGCTACTTCGGTTCCCTCTGTAGGGTTAGGATCGGAAAGCTGAAAACCTAGTGCGTCCGAGGGTCCAGCCAGCTCCACGTGGGTGTCTGAGGCGGTCGGTGGTTCTGTGGAAGCGGTCGTCAGGGACTGCGTAGGCGCCTCGCTGAAAACCGGAGAACCAGCGACCGGCCTAGAAGAGGCCTCGTCAGTTTTGGGCCTCGGATGCCTGTCCTTGTGCTTTTTATGCATTCCGGTCGTCAGAAGTTCCGACGGCATGGTGTAATTGAATTTTCTCCCAAAATAATGTCGGGCAAAATCAAACCGACGTTTAATAGTGCGCTTGTTAAACCTAGCACAAAACCGACAACCAGTGACGTCGTGGTCAGGGCCTAGGCATGGAATACAACAGGAGTGGAAGTCCTTATGAGGTTATTTACTTCCCACGAGAAATACAATTATTAACTTTTACTGACACTGGTCTGAGGCAAGAAAGAGTTTCCCCCGATGGGGTACTTAGCTTTTTAAGACTTCGGTTCTGGATTCGGAATGAAAATCTCTCAAGAGTCGGCCGACCGGCACTTGCGAACTGCTTCTGCTTCAGGCACCGCGCGGCAAGAAAGACTGAAGAAAATGGCGTCTGCTGCATCTTGTATACCCCTGTCGCACTGACGTCAGGGAGGAGGCGACAGCAACAGACACCAGACCAAGACTTTGGAACTCAGGCCGACTGGGGAACCGCCTGACGGCAGGATAACCCAAGTGTAATGACTGCAGCAATGTAACACGATGAACATCGGACATCTTTTGTCTGCAGTCTGGGCATTTTTTGAACCCAGACTTAGGATACTTTTGTTTTTCCTCAGACATGTCCAATAACCAAAACCACTATTCAAAATAATGAAGCCAAAGGCTAGCTAGTAGTGATAGGAACACAACCACCAATAAACACTGAAACAATGGCCCAAAAGAAAAGGGGGCCAAAATTAGCTAAATAGTATTAAAGCACTCAAACTAACACAAACTCTAATTTAACTACCAATGCACACTACTACTAGAAGTAGGCCAACACGAGGCCACTATGAAAAAACACACCAAATATAAAAAATAATAAAAATTAACAGAGAAGGAAGCTATAAAAACTATCCTAACAAGTGAACTATGAGTATATATATTTCTAATAGAAGAAAAGACAAAAAAAATTGCGATTTTTGAATAATCTATGAAGATTTAGGCTCGAGCAAGCTGGAACCACCGAGATCCATGCCGCGGCAAAATAGATCTGGGGTAATTCCAGGAGTGCATTATGGGATAAGGGGCTGGGTCTCTAACAACTGAAAAACCTTGAGCTTGCTATCGGCCGTGTCGGAGCCGAGGGAATAGCTCCAAAACCATCACTGAAGAATGAATGGCAAGATTGAACAACTTCACATATCTAGTTATGCCCTGAATAGCTTCAATCAATGCAAAATAGTAGTTTATGCCAAAACACAGTATCTTACCAAAACATGCAGTCGCCTTTCTATATTTATGCTTAATGTGCCCTTTTTGTCCTTTATTATATTCGTTTTGCCCGTTCAATCTCTTCTAATGCCCATTACACTTTTCTTGGGCTTGTTTTACTCTGAACATGCTCATTTTACTTAGGTTCATAGGTTGGTACTAGGCTATCAGCTCTAGGGCCTATACAAGCCTAGCCATAACAATTCCCTGGATATTTCTTCCCACACTATTTACTTCCCTGGACCCCTGTCTAGCAGGGCGACTGACGTGATCCCCGGGGTGAATTTCCTTTCTCTCATCAAATCATCAAGGTTCCTTTTGAAGAGGGTCAAAGAGGCGCTCTGCTTGACATGCATTGGCAGTCTATTCCAGAGTCTGGGGAGTCTCTGGGCCAGGAACCTATCCCTCCAGCATGTTTTGTTTATTGTGATGACAAGGTTTAGATCCCTGGAGCGTGTGGCTCTGAGGGACTGGGATTTCTTAAAGTGTAGCATGTCCAACAGCTTTGGGTTTGACATGGCCTTGTATGTTAAGCAGAAATCGCCTCGGAGTAGACGATATGCGATTGAGTATAGCTGGAGTTTAAGGCGGTCAACATAGGGCATCTGCTTTAGGCCTGTTATTCTTTTAGTGAGGTATTTATGCGGCCATTCCAGTTGTTGCAGATGTCTTGAGAGGTACATACCAAATGGGGTGTTGTATTCTATAATGGGTCTAATGAGGGATGAGTACAGTGGGACAATGACCTCCTTTTTTCTGGATGAAAAGCCCTTAGTGATGAGGTGTGCCACATAGAAGGATTTCCTGACTGTTGTGGCGATGTGGTTATTGAAGGTGAGACCACTGTCCACCGGTGTCCCCAAGTCTCTTATCACACTTTCAGTGTTTAGTGTACTGCCACCTATGTGGTAATTCACGGGTATATGTTTTTTCCCAAAGGGGATAATTAGAAGTTATGTACTCACCATAACGTTCCATCTGAGTAGGTGTATTCATTTGTCTGCAACCTGTGGGGTTATGGATCCGATATCGGATCCGAACCGGCATGGTTTACCAGCTATGGATCCAAGCTCTCAGCTCCTCCCCTCACCCATAATGCCCTGCTCTACCCTCATGACCTCAGATCGAGTTTGCCAACAGCAAGAACACCCTGAAAAGGGTAACACAACATATGCAGGAAACTAAAAGGCCAGGGGGATAGGAGGGCGGGATGGTTGCAGACAAATGAATACACCTACTCAGATGGAACGTTATGGTGGGTACATAACTTCTAAATCTGAAGTAGGAGATTCATTTGTCTGCAACCTGTGGGACAGAGTCCCCAGCTACCTGAATCTTGGGCAGCCATCATGGAAGGATATTCCGGAGCACCGCGGAGCCAAAGGATGCTCTACCCCTAGATGCAAGATCCAACTTGTAGTGGGAAATAAAAGTATGAGATGAAGCCCACGTGGCTGCTGCACAAATATCATCTAGAGGAATCCTAGCCTTAAAGGCTGCCGAGGTAGAGACTGACCGGGTTGAATGGGCATGTACACCCTCCGGTGCGGGCCTTCCTGAAACTTGATAAGCCAATAAGATACATTGTGAAATCCAGCGAGATAGTGAGACTTTAGAAATTGGTTTGCCCAAATTAAATTTAGCAAAGGAAATAAACAACTGGTCGGATTGCCTATGACCAGCCGTCCTGTTTAGATAAAATCTAAGTTGCCTGTGAACATCTAAGGAGTGAAGCTTGTATTCACCTTTGTTTTCATATTTAGGAAAGAAGACAGGGAGGTTAATGGATTGATTAATGTTTGCTTCAGAAGCTACCTTAGGAAGAAAGGATGGGTTGGTCCTGAGGTAAACACGGTCCGGATGAAAGACCAAGTAAGGAGGTTTAGCTGATAATGCTTGAAGCTCTGAAACTCTCTTGGCCGAAGTAATGGCTACTAAGAAGGCGGTCTTGAAAGACAAGAATTTCAGATCTACCGTAGCCGCCGGTTCGAAGGGGGGGGGGGGGCGGTCAAGGCTTGGAGAACTAAGGAAAGGTCCCAAGGAGGAACCGCTTGTTTTACAGGGGGCCTGAGAAGAAAAGTACCTTTAAGGAAAATCTTACACAACTTGGCCGACATCAGTGGATTGGAGTCATGACCAATGTGATAATGGAAAATTGCCGCAAGTTGTACTTTGACCGTGGAACTGCTGGCACCATCGTTAAAAAGAGTGGTTAAGAAATCAAGCACTAAAGGGAGAGGAACTGTGAAGGGGTTTAGGCCTTGTCGCTCCGCCCACAACGAAAACCGTTTCCACTTGCTGCGGTAGACTTTCCTAGTGGATGGCTTATGAGCTGCCACCAGGATCGCCTTAACAGGGGACGAAATACCGGGAGTCCTGATCAAGAGTGGAACTGGAGCAGCCAAGCGGTCAGCTTCAGGTTGTCCAGGTTCGGAAGAGATAAGCGGGATGGATGAGATATCAGATCCGGAATGGGATCTAGAATCCAAGGGGGATTCACAGAGTGAGACCTTAGGAAGGGGAACCAGATCTGTCGAGGCCAAAACGGAGCAATGAGAATCATTCTGCACCCCAACCGAGAGGCTTTCTGAAGAACTTGGAGCATCAGAGGCAAGGGGGGATAAGCATAAAGAAGACTGGGTGGCCAAGCATGCACCAGAGCGTCTCTTGGGGAACCTCCGGGAGGAGGTATCAGAGCGAAAAAACTGTCGCACTTGGTGTTTGAGGGAGAGGCAAAAAGATCGCAACAAGGAGTTCCCCACCGTGCGAATATGCGTTCCGCTACTTGAGTATTGAGAGACCACTCGTAAGGGGTGAGAATGGTGCGACTGAGTTTGTCCGCCAGGATGTTGGACCGACCCGGAATGTGCATTGCTATGAGAAAGCGGTTGGTGGAGATTGCCCATTCCCAAACTCTCATGGCTTCTCGACAAAGAGGGTAAGACCTGGTTCCTCCCTGCTTGTTGATACCAGACAACCGACATGTTGTCCGATTGAATCGCAATTGTTCCCAAGGGAAGAAAGGCCTGAAGTGCTAGCAACGCTAAGAGCACTGCTCTCATCTCTAGAACGCTGATATGCAATAAGGTCTCTGAATCGTTCCACGTGCCTTGGACGGTCCGGCCTGCAAAATGCCCCCCCCCCACCCGAGGCGGGAGGCGTCCGTGGTCACTGTGGCGAGAGGGGGAGAAGCACAAAATGGGCGGCCTCCGTGGAGATCTGGGGAGTGAAGCCACCACAGGAGGGACCGCTTGCAAGCCTTGCTGATCGCAATGGGGTGATGCATAGGAAGAGCAAGATACGACCACTGTACTAGGAGTGTCCACTGGAGGATGCGCATATTGAACCTGGCGAGAGGAAGAAGCGCTATAGCAGCCGCCATGGACCCTAGAGCCCTCAGGACCAACTCCGCCGGAACTGAGCTTGAGTGGAGAATGGCCCGCACCTGGAGTTGCAGATTTTGAACTCTGTCCACAGTGAGGAAGGCTTTTAAACTCCTTGTGTCTAACCTGCCACCTATAAAATCTATGAACTGTGTGGGTGCTAGGTTGGATTTTTTTGTGTTTATAGTGATGCCCAGATGGGGAGCAAGCTGGAGAAAGGAGTCTCGCGCCAATAGTAGTAGATGCCTTGTTGGGGCGGTAAGGAGCCAGTCGTCCAGGTAGGGAAAGACCTGTACCCCCTGAAGCCTCAGGTGGGCCGCTACCACTGCTAATACTTTGGTGAACACCCTGGGGGCTGTGGTGAGACCAAAGGGAAGGACCCGGAACTGGTAGTGACTGGCTCCCAGCCGGAAGCGGAGAAACCTCCTGGAGTGCCTGTCCATTAGTATATGGCAGTACGCATCCTTGAGGTCTATGGAGCACATCCAGTGATTTTCTCCCAGAAGGGGGAGAATAGACTGCAGAGTGACCATTCGGAACTTCTCCTTGGGAACTGCCAGGTTCAAGAGTGAAAGGTCTAAAATTGGTCTTAGATCCCCCGTCTTTTTTGGCACTAAAAAGAACCTGGAGTAGAACCCTGATCCGATCTGGTCTGGGGGGACGGGCTGGATGGCTCTTTTCTTTAGCAGATGGCCAATTTCTGCCAAAGCGGCCTCCCACTGACCGGGTGGAACGTTGGGGAGGGACTTCAATTTTGGCAAGTGACGAAAGGGGATACGGTATCCTCTGGATATGATCTGGAGAACCCAGCGGTCTGATGTTATGGATTCCCATGCCGCTAGGTGCTCCGAAAAACGTCCCCCGACTGCCTCCAGAGTGGAGCAGCCAGGCAACCCCTCAGGGTTGCTGCGCGGGCCATTCAGAGAAGGGTTCTCTGGACCCGAAATTCCTGGGAGCCCCTCTGCCTCTAGGGCGGCGTCCTCCCTGTCCTCCTCTGCCATGGAAGGACTGGTTGTCCGGAGCACTCTGGGATTATTTATTTATTTATTTTACATTTGTTGACCGGGCTAGTCTAGCTGGATACATGTCCATTTTCAGTAGAGGCCCGGGGAGAAAAGCTCCACAGATAAGACAATACAGAATACATTTACAAATGGAATAGATTGGCATAAAATACATACACAGTGAAAGCCATTAGAATAACATATTTATAAAATAACAATCAGTAATATTATACAGATAAATACTAGGTCGGCGACCAATTGAAGTCACAGGGGAGGGTTGCGATCTCTGGTGCAGGGTAAGTACTGCAGCAGCTAGTCTGGTTTAGGACATGGGCATAACCATTCGGACTTAAGAAATATTTTGAGGTGAGTTTTGAATTGATTAATCGAGGTAATTAGTCTGAGGCTATTGGGTAGAGAGTTCCATAGCTTTCCAATGGAATTGGCATAGAGAGCATCACCTCCAGAGTTATTAGATTTAATGGTTAGAACCTGAACACTATTAGCTGACCTGAGTGATTTTAGGTTAGAGTAGGGGGTAAGGATATTGCTCAGAGAGGGGGTTCTGTCCGGTTGGTTGATTATTTTGAAAGCCTCAGTAAGTTGTTTGAGTTTGAGAAGGTTGGGGAGTTCGAGCCATCCGAGGTTATTTAGGTTGAGGCAGTGGTGAGTACGATACGGTGTTCCTGTTATAAATCTAGCTATATGATTATAGGCAACAGATAGTTTATTGAGTTCCCGCTTGTTGAGGAACGACAGTATTGGAGAGGCATAAAGGAGGGTGAAAAGGAGGTGAGTGCGAGCAATGGTTAGTTTAGTATGAGGGGTTAGGAAATTTTTTATTCTGTACATAGATCCAAGTTTCGATTGCTGCGACTTCCGGAACCACATCTTCTTCTGACCCTTTTGGTTCCTAGAATAGGGCCTCTGGGGTGCAGAGAAGCGGATTCCGACGGCAGACAGCGTCTTCCCGTCCTTCTCGCTCTGGGTCAAAGTGTCACGAACAGTTTTGCCAAAGAGGGCAGAACCATCGAAGGGGGCGTTCGCAAATGACGCTTTGAAGGGCTCTGAGAAATCGCAATGACGGAGCCAGGCCTGACGTCTAGTAACTAGACCTGCCCCTGCGGCTCTAGCGGCGCCTTCCGTAGCATGGGAGAGTAGCCGCATAGAGGTATTGGTAACGGACCTGAGAGTGGCCATGCGGGTGGAGTGCAGCACTTTGTCCTCCTCCGACATGGACTCTGGGGGATGCAGCGTATTCTTTAATAAGATCGCTGCATCCTAATCACATGTACCAGATAGTTCAGCCCTTACCGAGAAGGTCGCTGAACTAAACATCCGCTTCCCAAGCAGTCCATCATCCGAGACTCCTTGCTCGGGATGGACTGAGGACTCTCCTGAGCAAGTTCCCTCTTGGTGGCCGCCGCCGTCAACATGGCATCTACCGGAGGCCCCTTACTCCAATGGGCACGGTCAGCTGGGGGACTGAGAATACGGTCGGGCCTTTTAGGGATTGGCTCCACGGTGTCCGGTTCCTTCCACGCCCTGGTGGTAATGAGGTCCACCAGGGGTCGGCAGGAGGACACCCAAGAGGTAGACGGGCCCGCTTCAAATGCCTCCAAGAACACGGACTCGTCCGAGGAAGACTTGGGGGCAGACCACCCCCCCCCCTTATGCGGAGCATTTCCATTATGTCTCCAAATGAGACATCCTCGGGGGGGTGACCGTGGGGAGCCTTCCCCTTCCTCCAAATCCGTGTCTTCCGTGAGAGACTCGGAGTCAATGTGCCTCCTTTTGCACGTATGCTTGCGGGGAACATCCTCTGGGGGGCTGTCAGAGGACTCCTCGCAAATAGTAACCTGTTCCAGGGGAACAGCTTGGGGCACAGGAGCGGGCTGTCTCAAGGGCCGGATGGTGGAAGCCTGACCCAGTGCAGAGGGAGCGCAGGACGGAGCCGAAGCAAGTGCCGGGGGTCCGGAGACCCTCAACAGGGCCCTCTCCACTACATCAAAAGCCGAAGGGGAGCCGACCTCGACCAAAGGATCCGACAATCGGCTCCCCCTCGGATCCGAGGAGTGGATCGGAGCGGCGCGGCGCTCGGATCCGAAGGGACAGTGCGCTCCGACACAGACGGCACCGAAGGAGCACTGATCCCCCCGGATCCGAAGCTCGGATCCAGGCTCCGAGAGGTCGGATCCGAAGCACTCAAGGGCAGGGTCGGATCCGAAGTACCAAGTACTATCGGCGCCGACCCACCCCCGGCTCCGAAGCTGCTCGGCTCCAACTGCTCCGAACCCGGGTAGCAGGTCAGAGAAGGAGCAATTGGCTTGAAAAAAGGGGTCGAGCTCCCCCCCAGAGGGGAGGCAAGAGCACTCCCATCTGCATCTGGGCCTGGATGAACCTTCTCATCATCCGGTCAAGATCAGCGTCTGACAGGCTATAAGTTGATCTCGACGAGGCTACCGAGGTAGGCCTCGAGTGCCTCCTCGATAGCCTCGACGGAGATCGGGTCTCCTCCTCCTCAGGTCCCGGTGAAAAACACACTGGAGACCGGAGCCGAGCAGGGGGAGAGCCAGCAGACAAGGAGGCCGGAGGAGAAGCCCGCTTGGCTGGCGGGGCGAAACAGAGGTTTGACCCACCGCTTATGGTGCTTCTCCTCCGGTCCTTCTTCTAACTTCCCTCTCCTCCGAACCACTACAGGGAGGAGGTCCCAGGAGGAGGAGGGAGTCGGAGAGGGACAACCGTGAAGCGGTTACCCGAAGGAGCGGAGGCGGAGCCGAGTCCGGTGGTAAAGACCCGCCAAGACAAGCTTGGACCTCCGCTCCTTCAATGCCCTGGGGTTGAACCCTGCACAAATGGAACATCCAGATGTGAGGTGTTCAACCCCAGGCATCTAACACGAGTGTGGCCATCAGCTGGGGAAAGCTTATGGCCACACTCGAGCACTGGAAAATACAGCTTTGGGCTGCTCAGACATCCCAAAAGCAAAAACAAGGTTACTAAAACTAGTTAAAGTAAAGTAACAAAACCACTCAACAGGCCCAAACACACACTACGCTACCAGCGAGGGGAGGGATAAGTACAATTAAATTTTAAGACACTAAAAGTATAATAATATAAAAGGGAAACCTACACTTCCACACAACTTTCACACAAAACTTTCAAAAATAAGCACTTTAAGACTAAAAATTTCACTTAGCTGGAGAGCTTAGAAAAACACAATCTGGTCACCATGCGCGGCAAACGAGATCTGAGGTCATGAGGGTAGAGCAGGGCATTATGGGTGAGGGGAGGAGCTGAGAGCTTGGATCCACAGCTGGTAAACCATGCCAGTTCGGATCCGATATCGGATCCATAACCCCACAGGTTGCAGACAAATGAATCTCCTACTTCAGATCTATACATTTCTTGGCATCGAGCTTGAGCCCATGGCTCTGGCACCAAGCATATGTTTCTGTAAGGCCCTTTTGCAGAGTATCCATATCATTTAGGGATTCAATAATGGCTCCCAGTTTGCAGTCATCTGCAAACTTTGTTTGCCAGAGTGCCTTAGTGTTGGCCTGCAATTCAGAGAAGTAGATGCCAAACAGGAAAGATCCCAGGACTGAACCCGGAGTACTCCACTTGTCACTTGTCTGGAGCTGGATTTGGAGTCAGCTACTTGTACAGTGTGGGCTATCAGTAAGCCAGTTGGCAACCCATCGAGTGATATAGGGATTAATGCCCAGCTCAGTAAGTTTATCTATGATTCCAGAGTGGGGGATGGTGTCAAAGGCCTTGGCAAGGTCCAGATAGGCTGTGTGGACTGCCTTACCCTCATCCACAGCTCTGGAGACTGATTCAAAGAAGTCAATCAGGTTCAGGAGACAAGATCGGCCCTTCACGAATGTAAACTGGGTGGGGTCCAGTGTTTGAAGGTTGCCAATGTCTTTGTTTATAAGTTCCATGATGATACGTTCCATGGCCTTGCAGAGCAGGCTCGTCAGACTGATGGGGCGGTAGTTCCCGGGATCCAAGGTGGATCCCCCTTGTAGAGTGGGATAACTGTAGCTGTGTGCCACTCCGTGGGCACAAAGCCTGAGGTGAGGGTATGATTAACCATGACACTTAGGTGAGGTGCCAGTTCATTTTGTAGTTCATGTAGTACACAGCCCGGGATGTCATCTGGTCCCATGGATGCTGTACTCAGCTTTGGAGAATGTGTTTTTACCTGTGTAGCCATTACCGGAATTTGGCAATCTTCTGGTATTGAGATGGGCCATTTAAGGGGTGAGAGGGGGGTGAAGCTGGCACTGAATCAATCTGCCGGGATATTGGCAATATCCTTGGGATCAGTATATTTAATGCCATTCTGTTGTAGCTATGAGCAGATCTGAGCATTGCCATTTAGATTCTTGACATAGTTATAGAATGCCTTGTGGTTGGGGTCTTTGGAATCTTTGGCAATTTTATTTTTGTAACTAGCTTTGGAGGATTTTATGAAGCATCTCAGCTTCTTACTGAGGCTGGTAAGGGAGATTTTTGCATCCTGGGATTTCCCTCTTTTCTGCAACAGTTTTTTCCTTTTGTTGTAAAGTTTGTTTATGGCAGGGGACCACCAAATTGGCTTCCTTTTTCTGGTGGAGAGCATCTTGGTTCTATTTGGGATGACACGATTCATGCTTGAGTGGATGTGCTCGTACAGTGCCGTAGTGTACGACTAAGCAGTCGAAATGTCAGTTCCCGTTTGCATGGGTGTCATGAAGTTTGTAACATCTGACTCGGGTAGCATGAAGTTGGCTTTGGAGAAGTTTTTTTATGGAGGTTTCTTTACTGGGGACTGGGGGTGGAATGTGGATGTTAAGGGTGATTAGCTTATGGCCTGACCTGACCAACGAGGGGGTGACCACAGGTGTGGAGCATCGATTTCCCATGTTGGTAATGACCACGTCTAGGATATTGGAGCTCCTGGTGGGACTATGGATTAGTTGATCCAGGGCATTGGAATTTATGAATTCCAAGAACCATTGTGCAAAGGTGTTGGTACACGAGTAGTTTTCCCAGTTAATGGGAGGGTAGTTGAAATCACCCAGTATCATGGTGTTTTGGTTGTATATTAATATTTTCCAGTACGTTTAGAAAGGTGTAGTTTCAGACACATTGTGTTGGGCAACTAACCTGGTGGTTTGAATATCCTTGGTGAATATGGACACTCCTTCACCTTTAGTGTTTCGATCCTGGTTTGGTGGCCGAAAAGTGTGGTAAGAGTTGTAGCCTGGTATTGCAGGGGTGCTCTCTGGAGCCTTGAACCAGGTCTCCGTTACTGCACAGATATCTATGTTCTACATTTTTAGGAGTGTCTCGAGAGAGTGCATTTTGAGGTTTAGACTTCTAGCACTGAGAAGCGTTACCTTCAGATTTTGCATGTTTGTACCTGTTACAGTGGTGGTTTTGTCCTTTTGAACTTTGCCTTAAAAAGGCACTATAGGGGTGGCAAGAGCCTTAACCAGTAACCTAAATCCCAGGGGTGACAGGTGCAGACCATCTCTGGCAAAGCATCGTGGTTTGTTGATCATGTCGTTCCAGGCAGACAGACACTGGATCCCCTTTGAATGACACCAAAAGGTTAGCCAATTGTTTAAGTCAATCATTTTGTCCTTATATTGTGGTATCATTCTGGGCGAAGGCAGGATGCTACTCAGGGCTAGGGTCATACCTGCCTGGGCCACATGATGCAAGAGCTCTTCCATGTCTCTTTTCATGTAGTCCAGGGAGGTACGTCTCAAGTCATTCACTCCAACATGGGCAATGGACACTTTAAATATGCATGTTTTGCAATTCTGAGGCAATTACAAACGCCTTATGTCCTTTTCTGATAGTCGTTTTGTCAAATATCTTAATTTTAAACATTTTGTTTAATAAACTTTTTTATACCTCCATTCTGCTTAATAATACGGTTTGTGCCCCTGTAATGCTCGGTTTTATCTTTTTAATAAATAGTTTGTGCAAGTTTTCATTACCTTTGGTTCATTTCTGGCCTTTTTTATGCTTGATTCTCTTCATTTACCTTGGCTGTTAACTCTGCAACTTGTAGCTCTGAAAATCAGTCTCTGGAATCCTGGTTCTGGCACCATGTCGCTCGTCTGGTCAAGATAAAGCAAACGAACATTTGTTCATAGGTAGGTACTAGGCTATTGGCCCTAGGGCCTATATAAGCCTAGCCAAAGGTACCCTGGCTTTCGCCACCCAAGAAAATTATTTTCCTGTGCCACTGTCGAGCAGAGCCACAGAAGTGATCCCCGGGGTGAATTTCCTATCTCCCATCCAATCATAAAGATTTTTCTTGAACAGTACTAATGAGGAGCTTTGTTTGATATAGATAGGTAGTTTCTTCCAGGGTATAGGAAGTCTCTGGGACAGAAATCTATCCCTCCAGCATGTTCTGTTTATTGTGGTGACGAGGTTTAGGTCCCTAGACCGTGTAGCTCGTAGGGATTGGGATTTCATTAAGTGGAGCATGTCTAAAAGCTCTGGGTTTGACATAGCTTTGTGTGTTAGGCAGAGATCACCTCTGAGTAGGCGATATGCAACGGAGTAAAGCTGCAGTTTTGAGACTGTCTGCACAGGGCATCTCTTTGAGGCCGGTAATCCTCTGTGAGGTATTTCTGTGGCCTTTCCAGTTGTTGTAGATGTCTTGTGAGGTACATACCAAAAGGGGCATTGTACTCTATAATGGGTCTAATGAGTGACGAGTAGAGGGGAACAATGACCTCCTTTTTCCTGGATAAGAAACCTTTTTGTGATGAGGTGTGCCACATAGAATTTCCTGACTACTGTGACGATGTGATTATCAAAGGAGAGACTACTGTCCACCTGTGTCCCAAGGTCTCTTATCACACTTTCGGTGTTAAGTAGACTACCACCTATGTGGTAGTTCATGGGTACTGAGTTTTTACCAAAAGGAATGACAATGCACTTTTTGATACTGAGCTTGAGGCCATGGCTTTGACACCAGGCATCTGTCTCAGCAAGGCCCTTTTGTAGGATGTCCAAATCTTTTGGAGTTTTGATTATGGCTCCTAGTTTGCAGTCATCTGCGAACTTCGTTAATAAAGACCTTCTGTGTTGGCCTGTACTTCAGAGAAGTAGATACCAAACAGGAGAGGACCCAGGACTGAACCGTGTGGTACTCCACTTGTCACTGGTCTGAAGCTGGATTTGGAGTCTGCTACTTTCACAGTGTGGGTTCTGTCAGTGAGCCAGTTGGCAACCCATCTTGTGACATAGGGATTTAAACCTAGTTTAGTGAGTTTATCTATAATTCCAGAGTGGGGGATGGTGTCAAAAGCCTTGGCGAGATCTAGACAGCCTGTGTGAACCACCTTACCCTCATCTACGGCTTTGGTGACTGCTTCAAAGAAGTCTATCAGGTTTAGGAGACATGATCTGCCTTTTACAAACCCGAACTGGGTGGGGTCCTGAGTTTGGAGATTACCAATGTCATTGTTTATAAGTTCCATGATGATACGCTCCATAGCCTTGCAGACCAGGCTCGTTAGGCTGATGGGGCGGTAGTTTCCGGGGTCTGTGGTGGCTCCCCCTTTGTGGAGTGGGATAACTGTTGCTGTGCGCCATTCAGTGGGCACATAGCCTGAGGTGAGGCTATGATTGAACATGGTACTTAGGTGGGGTGCTAGTTCGTTCTGTAGTTCATGTAGAACACAGCCTGGGATGTCATCAGGTCCCATGGATGCTGTGTTCTTGGCTTTGGATAGTGTTTTTTTTACCTGTGCAGCCGTGATTACAGGAACTTTGCATTCTTCTGGTATAGAGATGGGCCCTTTAGGGGATGACAGAGGAGGTAAAGTTAGCACTGAACCTATCTGCCAGGATGTTGGCAATATCTGTTGGTTCTGTATATTTAGTGCCACTGTGCTGTAACTCAGAGCAGATCTGAGTGTTGCCATTGAGATTCTTGACATAGCCATAGAATGCTTTGTGGTTGTCTTTAGAGTCAGTGGCGATTTTGTTTTCATAACTAGCTTTGGAGGATTTTATAAGGGATCTCAGCTTCTTACTGAAGCTGACCAGGGAGTTTCTCCAATCATGGGATTTTACTCTTTTTTTTTTGCAACAGTTTCTTTCTTCTGTTGTAGAGTTTGTTTATGGCAGGGGACCTGTTCAAACAGTTTTATTATGCACAAACACATCAGGATAGAGTCTTAAATACTTTAACTTAGACAAACTTATAAACTAATTAGTTACCACACTCATACATGCTTGCACTTTGGGTGCACTTTCAAAATGGCACTGATGCTAGCACTTGCTTGCTATTTATATGCAAGTGCTGTCCTTGAAACGCTTCTTAAAGGTATCACGCGTACACACACACAGACACAAACAGACACACTATTCTCCACGAAAGGACTGAAGTCAGGGCAGATCCTAGCACCGAAGGGGGACGGGCTGTCTGCACCAGAACAGCTGGGACCGGAGGGATCAAAATAGAAAGCTCTAACCCATCTCAGCAGGTTAGAGGAGGAAGATTTGTTGGGAGTTCTGGGGGAAAAAAGGCCCAATTCCAGAAGGGAGAGGGGTCTGGAGGAAACAGAAAGACCCCTGGCCACTATGAGCTGATCTATCAACCTCACAATGTCCACTTCAGTAAGATTCCTGGAGGAACAGACAGATAATCCAGAGGGGGGGGGGGGATTCTGGCCTTTCCAAAAAAAGGACTGGAAGGCTGTACCATGAAGGGATCAATAGAAGGTGAATATCTTGTCCTGGGTAAGTACATAATTTCTGATTTAGGCACCGAGGGGTTGGGTAATGTCTGCTGCAGTGCAGTAGGTGAGGTCTGTACCAACCGGGAAACAGAAGCAGTCTGTGCCAATGAAACCAGTGCCAAGATTAGTGGTGCCGTAGTAGTAACTGGTGCTGAGGAGGTTGTCTGTTCTGACAGTCTCAGAACCTTGGCTTCTGGTTCCGTAGATGTGGAGGGGACGGAAGGCTTATGCTTTTTTGCCACCGGTGTTAAAGGAGAAGTCGGCACAGAGTGACTTTTCTACATACCATGGTCAGATTTAGATGGAGATGGAGCAGTCTTGGACAAGGCTTCTTCGCAAGAAGACTTAAGTAAGCCTTTCAATATTTAGTTTTACACTCAACCAAGGCCCTGTTACTAAAGGCCTGGCAAACAGAACATTCTTGGTCCAAATGAGCTGCACCCAGACAAACACAGAAGAGTGCCCACCTGAATTGGGCATCTTCCATCCTGGCATTGTTTAAACCCTGTAGTGCTTTTTGGTTCATCAGCCATGTTGACGAATGGAAGGACAGGAGTCAACTATCGAAAACATTTCACAAACTCTCACACACAAAAAATGACAGG
Source organism: Protopterus annectens (assembly GCF_019279795.1). Taxonomy (NCBI): domain Eukaryota; kingdom Metazoa; phylum Chordata; order Ceratodontiformes; family Protopteridae; genus Protopterus; species Protopterus annectens. The sequence goes on from NC_056741.1 coordinate 1,363,784,997, forward strand.
ATGGAAAAACTACCAACTATGGTAGAAAGAAGTACCAAGGATTGGTAAAGAGAAAGAAAAATACCAACTATGGTAAGACAGGGAAACAGAGCTACCTGACGAGGTAGAGAAGGAAAGGAGGGAGATATGAACGATGGTAGAGAGAATACCGTAAGGTACAGCAAAAATGCACTCACTCAACCAGAAAAATGGGTAGAGACTAATATAATAGAAAAAGAAACAGAAAGGAGATAAGAAAAACTTTCAGAAATAAAGAAATATTACTTTAGCTGAGAGAGGAATGGCTGACACATCTTGCAACAAGAGTGGCAAACGAGATCTGAAGTAATACAGAAAAGGGTATTGTGGGTACAGTCTTAGCTTGAGTTTTTGGCTGGCGCGAGCTGCACAACGGCCGAGCCAGTTCTTAGGATGGGAACAAAGTACCCAAAGGTCAAGGATGAATGAAGGTTGGCAATATCAAATCATCTGTTCACCTGATATGGAATGGCAGGCAGGCACTGAATATTGGGTGACGTGGTCCTAACATCTAAGGAGGTATGTGCTGGAGGTAACTAAGATATGAGATGCCCAAGAATTTTGTAAAGCCATCAAACCATATTCCCTAAGGGTGTGCTTCCACAATCAAACCACATGTCAGAGTGTACACATCTTATGTTAGGGATACCTCTGCCACCACAACAGGGTTATGTGGCCCCAGCAGTATCTCTTCTATTCTTGCTACAGAGACTTAGTTGATACAGGGAATTTTGAACATATTCTTACTCAAGGGTTTGGTCCTATTCAGCTGGTCAAGGAAATACTGAGCCAAGGAAAGACAACCCTGGCACACCGTTCATGGCAGTTGCTAAGGGTGCACCGCTCCTGCTTCTCTATCAGACAAGCCGAAACTTAAACACTTGCTAGTCAAGACTTGACAGTGGAAAACGTAGCAGAAGCAGAGGCCACCTCACTGGCCAAACCTGTAACAAAAAGTGTTGGCCAAGGTCTGGCCCCTACATTCACTGTCACATCCAAATAGATGGGAATAGGCAAAAAATCATTCACATAAGTGACTGTCCTGCTAGTTCCTGCACTTGTCACCCTTCACGGTTATCATATTCTTCAAGGCCTTGACATCAAAACCTTCTGCGGGTGGCTGGACTGAAAGCACCATCAAGGTTTCACACTGCATCTCTCCCAGGTTATACACAGTTGGGCTGCAGGGGTTTACCTCACCCTGTCGAAGGCAGACAATATCGAAGCTGATATTATCAGCACCAAAATGTCGAAAGCGAAAGTCATCACGCATGTAAATGGAAACCTCCCTAAGGGGAGATTTCTGTTTACTGCAATGTAGTGCGATCTCGGAGTTGGTATATTTAAGTAGCGGGGGGTGAGGGGGGTGCAGGGGGGCTTGGCCCCCTGCATAGAGCAATTTGTGTTGTGTTTGGGTGTTTTTTCGATGTTCGAGGGTTTTGACATTTTTGTGTTGATTATTATGCTGTCGACAGTTTGAGTTTTCTACAGCGTAATACAAACGCGGCTGCAGTCTTGGCTTGTGACCTGGTAATTTACAGGCGGTACGGCATGAGGGAGGGTACTGGCAATGCACATGTGGTTATAAGACTGCCCTTGGTATATCTGTGAAATCTTGGACTGCAACAATACTTAAAATTTGGGACAGAATGTACACCTTTTCAACAATGTATACTAGGATCAAATCCCCATATCACTCCACTGGCAAAAAAAGCTAGGGGAGCAGAAGGGGAAGGTGTGCCTTTCTAATCCAGCTCATAACATTATGAGCACTGTAAGAAAACTTTAAGCCCAAGTGCAGAAGTTAAATACTTTTCAGAATTATGCTGAGTAAGGATACACGTGCGACAAGCCATAAGAATTAAACAATGAAGAAAGCCTTCAAACGTCAGTCTATTATACAAAAATTTACATATGCTATAGGGGGCAATGTCTCATACTGCAAAGGTTCTCTCCCATTTTTCCTAGGAAAGTCTGTACATCTTCTTACTAAAACAGCAGGATACAGAAGAGCATACCTGGTGAGTTTGGGGAACAGATTGTGAATACATTTAAACTTCATTTCAGAAAAGTATTAGAGAGAGACAGCCTCAGCAATTCTAGACGAGAAATTTTCATTTAAAAATTCATGCTATAGGTTAGCTCCTCACCATGGCAACTGCACTCTCTCCAAACAGGCGTTCATTTTCTTTTAGCGCCACTGCCACAGGTGTTTTCCTTCGAGACTCTCTGAATGCAAGAATAAAAGATGTCAGAATAACACTGCAACTGCGTTTGCTGTCAAAGTTCATTACCCCATCTCCCTCCAAAATCTATCTGCTTCCACAGCTATAGGAAAACAAATTCTAACAGCTGGACAATGTACCCCATAACACACATTACATGAAAATGATCTTACCTGGAAAAAAAAGACAGACATATAAAATGAACCAGTCATCTCCTGCATACAGTTCTTTTATTTAGGTTCATAGGTAGATAGGTACTAGGCTATTGGCCCAAGGGCCTAAATAAGCCTAGCCAACAAGGTTCCCTGGCTTACACCACTCAAGAAAGTTATTTTATAGGGTCATAGGTAGGTACTGGGCTATTGGCCCAAGGGCCTAAATAAGCCTAGCCAACAAGGTTCCCTGGCTTACACCACCCAAGAAAGTTATTTTATAGGTCCATAGGTAGGTACTACTAATTTACTTTAAATTACTTCCAATAGTTAATTCTCTAAAATATTTCAAAAATAATGGGAAAAAAGGCGTTTCATATGAACTCTGTGTATATGCATACCACTTTGAACAGAATGCTCTCTACTAACTATTGTAGTGAAACTGTGGTTGCCATGGTTCAAGTCCCATCACTACTTAAAAGAAATGTTACTTTACAAAAATATAATTTTATAGCAGATTTGCATACTCAGAACAGCATGTCCTATACCACAAGTTAATGCGTTTTTTTTTTTTTTTTAGATCATATTGTATGGCTTCTAGCATGATTATTGTAAAGTCACTGGAATTTTTATAACCTTTAAAGTCTCAGCCCAAATTATTTGTGACGACTGTACTTTACTTTTCTAATGTGCAGTTGATATGTCTGCTTCAGAGAGATAAAGGGCAGTGGACCTTCTTTAATGATACTATAAGTTTCAAGAAACAAGTTTCATCATTTTTGTAACCAAGGACTATTCCATCTGGAGAAAAACAACATGCAAGGACACTTTTTATGCAGCTATTCTAATTCAACTGCTTGAAACAGATATGCACTGTGAAAATATTTCTGAATAAGTGTTTCAATTACCTATTGCCATTATTATCATCAAATGCTAATGTGCCTTTTCAAATAGCAATATATAAAACGAAGTTATGGCTTACCATAATGTTTCATCTGTGTTGTTTATCTTATTCCAGTCATCACTGATGGGTTCGGTTCAGAGCCCTCATAACCGATCCGGCCTAATACCAAGCTTGCGTACACCAAAAACTCTCAAGCTAAGCTGCTACCCCAACAATGCCTTTCTCACAGTTACCTCAGATCGAGTTTGCATGCAACATATAGATGAAAAGCAGAGGCCATTTCTGTGCAGAAACCCTGACACACCACAAGGACCCAGAAGATGCACCAGGAGAGGAGCCTTTGGTGGGGGATGGAGGGAGGGTGTGATGACTGGAAGAAGATAAACACAAATGGAACATTATGCTAAGATACAACTTCTTTATCTGATGTTGTTAATCTTCTTTCCATTCATCAGTGATGGGACAGAATCCCAAGCTACTTGAAAACCTGGGTGGCCCTTATGAAAGAACATTTCTGAGAACCACTGAGCCGAAGGCCGCTCTTCCCCTGGACACCAAATCCAATTTGTAATGTTTGATGAAAGTATGGGGTTTAGCCCAAATGGCTGCTGTGCAAATGTCGTCCACAGAAGTCCTGGAATGAAAAGCAACAGAGGTTGCAATGGCTCTCGTTGAATGAGCTTTGATATGAACACGTTTAGATTAATTCGCCAGTGAGTAAGAAAAAGTAATACAATCTCTGAGCCATTTTGATAAAGTGACTTTTGATACTGCACATCCCATTTTTGGGCCAGAAAAGGAGATGAAAAGTTGATCCAACTTGCAGAAAGATTTAGTCCTATCCAAGTAGAAATGTAGTTGTCTAGGTACGTCCAATAGATGTAGACAGTATTTTCCCTTAATGGAATAATTTGGAAAAAATATAGGTAGCTCAATGGACTGGTTAACAGAGAAGTCAGACACCACTTTGGGGAGAAAAGATGGATTAGTACGAAGAGATAGTCTGTCTTTATAGAAGATTAGATACGGACTTTTGATGCAAAAGGCTTGTAATTCCGATATCTGTCTAGCTGATGTGACAACTACTAAAAACAGAGATTTCTATGAAAGGAATTTAAGGTCACATGTCGAAGCAGTCTCAAAAGGGGGTAGAGAGAGAGACTGACTAATACCAAAGAGAGATTTCATATCTCTACAGGCTGCCTGATTGGGAGTCTACTATGGAAAACTCCTTTGAGAAAGGTCTTGCAAAGGCGGGTGGAGATGAGAGTAACGCCATCTAAACCGTTATGAAAACTGGAGATAGCTGTTAAGTGGACTCAAATACTGGAAGCTGATGCCCCATTGTCAAACAACTCAGAAAGGTATTGAAGTACAACAGCTGCAGGAGCTGAAAAAGATCTAGCATCTAATTATTAGATCAGATAGTGAACTTTTTCCACTATCTCTGTAGAGTTTCCTGGCGACTAACGGAAGTGGAGAAACCAAGCTGTCAGACTGAGAGTGGACAGATGTGGGGAGTCAACCCTTGGGGGTGAGAGATTAGGTCCTGACGAGTGTCCAGGATCCATGGAGGTTGTAACAGGTGAGGCCGGAGAAAGTACAGTTGTGTACACTTACTATAAATGTAGATGTTCGAGTGTATTCACTGTTGCAATGATCCCATTTGGGTAATCTGCTTGCAGTAGCCCTCAGTTGGCCTGATTATCAAAATCTTGGGTCCTGCGTCAGTTTCGGTTTCATCTTCCTTGATGTCAGGTAGTCAGGGGTATAAAGAATGCAGCCAACGCCATTACATCAGTTTTTCTTGCCCCAGATGTCAGGTGCCCCCCATAAAGGGAAACAAATATATATATATATATATATATATATACACACACACACACACATACACACATACATACAATGGTATACCTCCAACACAAAAGCAAATGCACTAAAAAACTTTTAAGCATAGAAAAGGAGAGTAGAGGTATAGCCAAAACAAGTCAGGAGGGCTGGAGGGAGGGTAACCATGATTGCAACAGTGAATACACTCGAACATCTACATTTATGATAAGTGTACACAACTGTACTATGTTCTTTGTGTTTCACTGTTGCAGTCATCACATTTGGGTAAATTCCCAAAGCCAAGGATGGGAGGAGGAAATTAGATAGCCTTAGGACCAGCTATAAGGCCCTGCAAGACTGCAGTGGCAAAGCTAGCTCTGGATTTAGAGAAAATAGGCAAATGGTAATGCTTGGTGAAAGTATGTACAGAACTCCAGGTAACAGCTTCTAGGATTGTCCATGGTAGCGACACTTCTGAGAAAGGCTGTGGAAGTAGATGCAGCCCTGGTTGAATGGGGTCTAATCTCCTGTGGGATAGGTTTTCCATGGTGCTTATAGCAGAAATGAATGCAATGGCCTATCCATTTAGAAATGGTTTGCTTTGAAATGGCTTTCCCCTCTGCCCCTGCAGCAAATGCCACCAGCAGTTGTTCAGAATTCCTTTGAGGTTTAGTCCTGTCCAAGTAAAATCTCAGTTGTCTGTGCACATCTAAGGAGTGCAGTATGCGTTCCCCTTTGTTCTGTGGATTAGGAAAGAAGGTTGGCAAATTAATGGACTGATTAAGAGCCACACTGGAAGCCACCTTGGGCATGAAGGAGGGATTGGTCCTAAGGGACACACTGTCCACATGAAAGGTGATGAAAGGCTCCACTGCTATAAGGGCCTGTAATTCAGATACCCTTCTTGCTGAAGTGCTTGCTAAAAGGAAGGCTGTTTTCCAAGAAAGGAATTTCAACTCTGCACTTGCAGTCGGCTCAAAAGGAGGAAGAGTGAGCTTTTCCCAATACAAAGTTAAGGTCCCTAGCTGGAGTTGGGGCTATCCGAGGTGGTCTTAGGTTATTTTGCCCCACTGAGGAACTGCTTGAGCAGTGGATGGAAAAAGAGGGGTGGGTTCTGTGTTGTAATGAGCTGAAATGGCTGAGTCGTGAATTTTGATGGAGGAAAAATAAAGGCACTTGTGAAGCATTTCAGTTAAGTATTGAAGAATCTGAGGTAAGTTGGGTCCTGCTGTGGCCATCTCTTGAGCTTGGTTCCAGGCACAGAATCCTTTCCATTTTTCAGCATAAGATTTTCTAGTACTAGGCCTCCTTACCTCCAAAATGACATCTAACACTTGTTTACTGAGGGATGGTAACGGAGAAATTAGATAATTAGCCAGGCTGCCAGGTTCAGGGTTTGAAGCTGAGGGTGCAGAATCTGGCTGTCCTGTTGAGACAGCAGGGTAGGGGTCTGAGGCAGGTGCCATGGAGCCAGCAGTGACACGCTGTGCAAGAGGGGGTACACCAGTGTTGGTGAAGTCAGTCTGGTGCAATCAGTATCGTCCTTGGTTTGTCCTGTTTGATCTTTAGTAGTACTTTGGAGAGGAGAGGCAGAGGGGGAAAGGCATACACTGACAGATTTTTCCACCTGAAGGACAGAGCATCCACTTTCCAAGCTAGTTTGTGGGGAGTCCTTGTGCAGAATTTGTCCAATTGGTAGTTCTGGGAGAGGCAAACAGGTCTATATCTCGGCTCCCCATTTGTGTATCAACATATTGAAAGTCTTTGGTTTCAGTTTCCACTCGTGTGGGTCCATGAGATTTCTGCTTAGTTCATCTGCCAGTGTATTTAGTCTTCCTGGCAGGAACTGAGCTTGTGGATGCACTTGGTAGCTCAAGGCTGTGTTCCACAGAGCTATGGTTAGTCTGCAGAAGGGGTAGGAATGGGTACCCCCTGCTTGTTTATGTACCACATAACAGTGGTGTTGTCTGTCTTTACCATTAATTGTCCTCGAAGAATGTGGTACATAAACAAGCAGGGGGGTACCCATTCCTACCCCCTCTACAGACTAGCCATGGCTCTGTGGAACACAGCCTTGAACTAGTCTGCAGAGGGGGTAGGAATGGATACGCAAGACTTGGAAGAATGTGATCCTTGAAGGCTGTCAGCGTGTTCTGTACAGCTAACATTTCTTTTTGATTGATATGCAGGTGCATTTGACTTGAGCTCCATTTGCCCTGAATGCACTTCCCTGCCAGGTGAGCTCCCCATGCATAGTCTGATGCGTCTGTTAGGGTTTGGGCGGCAGGGAGTAGCGTGAATAGTAGTCCCTTGTTTAGGTGGCAGGCCTCTGCCCACCAAAGGAATTCTAACCATAGGCAAGGTATGATAGGAAACATAGCTTCTAGATCCTGGGAATGTTGACACCATAGGTTTTTTTAGACACCATTTTAGTTTCCTCATATTCAGTCTTGCATATGGAATTAGTAGAATGCAGGAGGCCATGAACCCAAGGCTTGCAGTATTTGCCTTGCAGATAGCATGGTCTTTGTTACCATTAGTTTGAAATAAGTTGTCTAATGAATTTGTTTCTCTGGCGTGAGGAAAGCCATCTGGGAAGTTATGTTCAAGTTTGCTCCCAGGAATATAATTTATTGACAGGGTACCAGATGACATTTCTTTTCGTTTATGGTGTTCCCCAGACAAGTGAGCACCTTTTGTACAAATGCCAGATGATTCAAAAGTACGTCCTGGCTTTTTGCCTGAACTAGACAATCATCCAGATATGGATATATTTGAATTTTTCTTTGCCTGCAAAATGCAATGACTGGAGCAAGGCACTTTGTGAATGCCCTGGGCGCAGTAGATAAGCCAAAGGGCAGTGGAGAGAACTGATGGTGCATGTAGCCTGCTTTGAAGCATAGGTACCTTCTGCAAGTTTCCATGATTGGGATGTGCAGGTAGTCTTCCTTTAGATCCAGTGTTGCCAACCAGGCATCTTTGCCTAGCATAGGAAGAAACTGGTGAAGAGTTAGCATCTTGAATTTTGGAATCACCAAAAAAGTGTTTAAGATGGACAGGTCCTGGACAGGACACCATGAATTGTCTTTTCTGGGTACCAGGAAAAGTCTTGAGTAGAAACCTTGTCCCTTTTCCTCTTCTGGTACAGTTTGAATAGTCTTTATGCTTGAGAGAGAGAGTACTAGCTTTTGAGCCTCTGCCCACCCACTTGGGGTTGGTAACGTGTGGAAGTGAAATATGCATCCTTGGGAAACTATATTTAAAACCCATTAGTCCTGTTTAATGAGTTCCCAGTTTTTTGCCTGCAGAGCGATCTTTCCCCCTAAAGGAGAAGACAGCTAAGAAGTACTTGGAAGTTTTAAGGTTAAGTCATTGAGACAGCTTACCATAGGAGGGAGTCTTGGTACTCCCTGATTTGGTAGCAGAAGCCCCCCACTGCTTAGTCCTGTGCATACCCTGGGACTGAAACCTGGGGGTTCTGCTTGTTCTGGGTTTGGACTGAGAAGGCCTGGAAGAGGCAGGAAAGGCCCAATTCCTAGAGGGCCAATGCCTACTAAATCTTGGAGGCTGTACTTGCAGGAAATCCTTAAAAGTTTGCATTGATTTAGCTTTTTCCTCCATTTTTTTTTAAGAACGTCTTCTGCTTTGTTGCCAAAAAGGCTGCTCTGATTTAAGGGAGCATCCAACAATTTAGCTTTAACATGATCTGGCAAAGATTGCTCCTTAAGTCAAGTATGCCTTCTAAGTACAGACCCAGTGACAGCAGCCCTGTAAGATGCTTCTAATGAATCAAAACCACATTGCAAAGTATGTTTTCCAACCTGTTCAGCAGAATGCATTAAATCCTGTAAATCTTTATTTTCAGCACAGTCAGGAATCAACATCATTTTCTGTTTAAGCAATCCCATAATATGTTGCCGATACTTTAACATGTGAAACTGGCAGTTTAAGGCCCTAATGGCCATGGTTGCAGAAGTGTATACCTTCTTACCCCATCTATCCAGCGCCCTGGAGTCTCTATCAGAAGGGGTAGGATTTTTGGCGGTAGTAGCCTTAATGCCCTTGGGTCCCTGTGAAATGGTATCAGGATCCAAAGTAGGATTTTTAAAAAGGAACTTGTGAGAGTCAGGAACCCTGTAATATCTATCAGGTTTTCTGGGAAACAGGAGGTAAAGAATCAGGGACCAAACTAGATTCCGAAAAGTCATCATCAACAATGTCTAGAACAGGAGGGCTAGCTAAAGGTCTGTGTTGAGGCAGGAGTAAGGAATCCCTAAGCCTCTTTTTAGAATCAGAGTAATCCTGGCTTTCCCAGCAGAAATGCTCCCTAAGAGTATGCAAGGTTTCACCAAAAGAGAAATCCTCTGGAGGGGAAGCAGAGGGAATAGAGTCCTCTGCATCAGAATCCTCATAGGTAGATAAGGGTAAATCCTGGTCATCAGAAGAAACAGAAATTTCAGAATCCTGGTCAGAAGAGTCATAAGCAAATTCAGTCCTAGTTCACTTAGAAGGGTAGGGTTGGCTTCCCCTGATTAAAGTAATAAGGTCTTCAGCCATTCTTATTTGTTTTTTAGGCATAGAGGCCTGACCATGCAGTCTGGGCGTCGGTTTTCTAGGCATGGTTCAGGTTTTAGGCCTTAAAGAAGAAGGTGGCATCGGTTTAATATGCAAGTCAGTAGGCCTGAATACACCCCCTCAGAAGCCAGTGCCTGCACAGTGGCTCCGGACCCATTCAGGGTAGAGACATCCGCAGGTTCCACAGTTGAAGCATCTCGCGGCATACCAGACTCTGAATGAGTCTCAGTAGAGGCCTGCGAATCTGAAGTTGAGGGCATCAGGGGCTGCGAAAGCACCTCACTGAGTACCGGCGAACTGGCGACTGTCTTAGAAGAAGTGTCGTCGGCAGCTTTGGACCTAGGTGGCCTGTCTGTGTCTTTATCTTTACATTTTTTTGGAATGTCGGTAGTCGGATAGCTTACCAAAGACATATCTGGATAATTGAACCGAGAACCAAAATATTTAGAAGCGTAAATATACAGACGACGGATAGTTCATTGGTTAAATAAGGCACAAAACCGACTAGGTACGTCGTGGTCAGGGCCTAGGAAAGGAATACAGTACAAATGAAAATCTTTGGGATATTTGCTTTCCACAAGAAATGCAATTATTAAATTATTAACTTTTACTGCCATCGGCAAAGAGCAAGAAAAAGTTTCCCCAACGGGATACTTAGCTTTAGTTGAAGACATCGGTTCTGAAACTCGAAAATGAAAATTTCAGGGGTTGGCCGACCAGCACTTGTGAACTGCTTCTGCTTCGCGCACTGCATGGCAAGAAAGACTGATGTAATGGTGTCGGCTGCATGCTTTATACCCCTGACTACCTGACGTCATGGAAGATGAGACAGCAACCGATGGAGGACCCAAGACTTTGATAATCAGGACGACTTGAGGGCTACTGCAAGCAGATAACCCAAATGTGATGACTGCAACAGTGAAACACGAAGAACATCCATACTTGCAGAGGCCAAAAAGGGGCAATGAGGATCACTTTGCATCTCAACCGAATTGCATTCTTTAAAAATAGGGGGTATCAAAGGTATTGGAGGATAAGCATAGAGGAGACCCGCTGGCCAATCGTGAGTCAAGGCGTTTATCGGCAACTCCCCGTCTGGGGGGGGGGGGGCAAAGAAGCTGCTGCATTTGTTGTTTGAAGGGGAAGTAAAAAGACTGCGGCAAGGCTGGCCCCAACGGCTGAAAATCTCTGTCATCATGTTTAGGTTGAGAGACCACTCCTGTGGAAGGAGGATGCATCTGCTCAGTCTGTCGCAATCATGGTGGAGCCCCCCCCCTCGGGATATGCGCTGCTATAAGAAAGCAGTTGGAAGCTATTGCCCAATGCCAAATTCTCATGGCCTCTTGACACAGGGGGTAGGATTTGGTCCCTCCTTGTTTATGCACCACACTACAGACATATTGTCTGACTGGACTGCAATCGTTCCCGATGGAAGGAGCGGATGAAGTGCCTGCAACACCAACAGCACCGCTCTCAACTCCAGAACATTGATATGCAAGCTGACCTCAAAGCTGGACCACATGCCTTGGACTGTCTTTCCCTGAAAATGGGCCCCCCACCCTATCAGGGAAGCGTCTGTGGTGACCATGGCGTTGGGTTGAGGAGTCTGGAAGGGAGCAACATCAAAGACTTTCATCTGCCCTCATCCACCAAAAAAGATCTTGCTTGCAGGAATTGGTGATTAGGATCTGGGAGTTTACAGGATGAAGACTGGACACCCACTGGGACAAAATAAGCCATTGTAACAGTCTCATATGCAATCTTGCCAGAGGAACAATCGGGATGGCTGCTGCAATAGACCCCAGAGCTTGTAGAACTTCCCTTGCTGACACCTTCCTTTGACAGAGTATCACTTACACTTGTAATCGTAACCTCTGAAGCCTGTGATGTGGGAGTGAGACCTGGCGTGAGCATTGAATACTGCTCCTACAAATTCCAATTGCTGGGTAGGATGAAGATTGGATTTTCCCCAGTAGACTGTGATGCCTAGAAACTCTGCCAGTGTGAGTGTGCAGCGGTGGGCCATGACCAGTAGGCGCTTGGTGGGGGGTGGAGGGGAGCTAATCATCTAAATATGAAGACGCCTGGAATCAATGAAGTCTCAGATGAGCTGTTACCACTGCTAGGCATTTCGTGAACAGACTGGGGGCTGTTGAGAGACCGAATGGCAGGGCTCTGAATTGGTAATGATTGGCTCCCAGCTGGAAGCGAAGGAGACTCCTGGAGCATTTGTCCATTTTGATGTGGTAATACGCATCCCGGAGCTCTATCTAAAACATCTGAAACACCCTCACGGAGAAAAGGAAGAATAGATTGTGTCGTGACCATGCAGAATTTGGTTTGAACCACTGATTTCTTTAGTTGGCTAAAATTAAAAATGGGTCTCCAGTCCCCGGTCTTTTTCGGCACCAAAAAGAATCTTGAGTGGAAACCGGATCTGCACTGGTCTGGGGTGACTGATTGGCTGAATTGTTTTTGACACAGCTTTCTTATCTCTGAAGCCGCATCTTCCCTTTGGCTGGGTGGAACATCGGGAAGGCATTTTGAAGATCTTGCGCAAGATATTAGAGGGATGTAGTAGCTTCTGGAAATTCTCTGCACCCACCGATCGTTTGTAATAGAGTGCCAGGCAGTTTGGTGCAGAGAAACACCTGCCCCGACTGCTTCCAGAGGAAAGAAATCAGGCAGCGCTTCAGGAGCGCTGATAAAGTCGTCCAGAGAAAGAATCCCTGGAGTCCTGGTTTCAGGGACCCCCTCTGCCCCTAAAGGGGCATCTTCCACCACTGGAACCCCCTCTGCCTCTGGGGGAATCCTCACCACGTGCACTGCAGAAAGGCCCTTGAGATTTTTGTGCCATATCTTTCCGCTCCTCTGGTTCCTGGAGAAAGAAGGCTGAGGTTTGGAAAAACGTAGGCCAACAGCAGACAAGGTCTTTCCATCTTGTTCGCACCTGGCCAGTGTCTCCATTTTAGAACCAAACAAAGCGGATGGTTCGATAGGGGCGTTCAAGGAGGACTTGGAGTCCGCGAGGTCACAAATGTGCATCCAGGCGTGGCATCTCAAAGTGCAGTTGTGTACGCTTACCATAAATGTAGATGTTCTTGTTGCAGTAATCACATTTGGGTTATCTACTTGCAGTAGCCCTCAGTCGGTCTGATTATCAAAGTCTTGGGTCCTGTGTCAGTTGCCGTCCCTTCTTCCGTGACGTCAGGTCATCAGGGTTATAAAACATGCAGCCGACGCCATTACATCAGTTTTTCTTGCCCCAGATGTCAGGTGCCCCCCCTAATGGGAAGCAATTAAATCTATAAATATACAAGGTTAGACCTCGAACAAAAAAGCAAATACACCAAAAAGCTTTTGAGCATAATAAAGGAGAGTAGAGGTATAGCCAAGAGAAGTAAGGTGGTTGGAGGGAGGGTAACCAGGACTGCAACGGTGAATACACTCGAACATCTACATTTATGGTAAATGTACACAACTGTACTATGTTCTTCATGTTTCACTGTTGCAGTCATCACATTTGGGTAGATTCCCAAAGCTAAGGACGGGAGGAGGAATTTAGATAGCATTAGGACCCACTATAAGGCTCTGCAAGACTGCAGTGGCAAAGCCAGCTCTGGATTTAGACAAAATTGGCAGATGGTAATGCTTGGTGAAAGTATGTACATAACTCCAGGTAGCAGCTCCTAGGATGTCCCTGGTAGGGACGCCTCTGAAAAAGGCTGTAAAGGTAGATGCAGCCCTGGCTGAGTGGGGTCTAATCCCCTGTGGGATAGGTTTTCCATGGTGCTTGTAGCAGAAATGAATGCAATGGCCTATCCATTTGGAAATGGTTTGCTCTGAAATAGCCTTCCCCTCTGCCCCTGCAGCAATTGCCACCAGCAGTTGGTCAGATTTCCTTTGAGGTTTAGTCCTGTCCAAGAAAAATCTAAGTTGTCTGTGCACATCTAAGGAGTGCAGTATCCATTCCCCTTTGTTCTGTGGATTAGGAAAGAAGGTTGGCAAATGAATGGACTGATTGAGGGCCACACTGGATACCACCTTGGGCATGAAGGAGGGACTGGTCCTGAGAGACACCCTGTCCGAATGAAAGATGATGCAAGGCTCCACTGCCATGAGGGCCTGTAATTCAGATACCCTTCTAGCTGAAGTGATTACTAAAAGGAAAGCTGTTTTCCAAGAAAGGAATTTTAAGTCTGCAGTAGCAGCTGGCTCGAAAGGAGGAAGAGTGAGTTTTTCCAATACAAAGTTAAGGTCCCATTCTGGAGTTGGAGCTCTCCTGGGTGGTCATACATTTTTGGCCCCTCTGAGGAACTGCTTGAGCAGTGAATGAGAGAAGAGGGGAGGTTCTGTGCTATAATGAGCTGAAATGGCTGAGGCGTGAATTTTGGAGGAGAAAGACAAGCCCTTGTGAAGCATCTCAGTTAAGTATTTTAAATCTGAGGTAAATTGGGCAATGCCGTGCTCATCCCTTGAGAGTGGTTCCAGGCACAGAATCTTTTTCATTTTTCACCATAAGATTTTCTAGTACTAGGCCTCCTTGTCTCTAAAACGAGATCCATCACTGGTTTACTGAGGGATGGTAAAGAAGAGATTAGGTAATTAGCCAGGCTGCTAGGTTCAGTGTTTGAAGCTGAGGGTGCAGGATCTGGTTCTCCTGCTGAGACAATAGGGTAGGAGTCGAGGGCAGGTGCCTTGGGGCCAACAGTGACACACTGCGCAAGAGGGGGTTACCAGTGTTGGCGTGGCTAGTCTGGTGCAATCAAAATCATCCTTGGTTTGTCCTGTTTGATTTTTAGTAGTACTTTGCAGAGCAGAGGCAGAGGAGGAAAGGCAAAGACTGATAGGTTTTTCCAGCTGAAGGACAGATCATCCACTTTCCAGGCTTGTTTGTGGGGAGTCCTTGTGCAAAATTTGTCCAATTGGTAGTTCTGGGGAGAGGCAAATAGGTCTATATCTGGGTTCCCCCATTTGCTTGTCAACAAGTTGAAAATCCTTGATTCCAGTTTCCACTCGTGTGGGTCCATGAGGTTTCTGCTTAACCCGTCTGCCAGTGTATTTAAATTTTCCTGGCAGGAATTGAGCTTGAAGGTGCACTTGGTAGCTCAAGGCTATGTTCCACAATGCCATGGCAAGTCTGCAGAGGGGGTAAGAATGTGCACCCCCCTGCTTATATACCACATAACAGTGGTGTTGTCCGTCTTTACCATTAGTTGTCCCGGAAGGATGTGGTCCTTGAAAGCTGTCAGAGCATTCTGTAGAGCTAACATTTCTTTTTGATCGATATGCAGATGCATTTGACTTGGGTTCCATTTGTCCTGAATGCACTTCCATGACAGGTGAGCCCCTCATGCATAGTCTGATGCATCTGTTAGGGTTTGGGTGGCAGGGGGTGGTGTGAAAGGAAGTCCCTTGTTTTGGTGGCAGGCCTCTGCCCACCAAAGGAACTCTAGGCATAGGCAAAGTATGATAGGAATCATTGCTTCTACATCCTGAGAATGTTGACACCATAGGCTTTTTAGGTACCACTGTAGTTTCCTCATATGCAGCCTTGCATATGGAATTAGAAGAATGCAGGAGGCCATGAACCCCAAGGCTTGAAGTATTTGTCTTGCAGATAGCAGGGTTTTTGTGGCCACTTGTTTGAAGTAGGTTGTCAAATGAATTTGTTTCGCTGGCGTGAGGTAAGCCATCTGGGAAGTTGTATCAAACCTTGCTCCCAGGAATATAATTTGTTGACAGGGTACCAGGTGAGATTTCTTTTCATTTATGGTGTACCCCAGACAGGTTAGAACCCTTTCTACAAAGGCCAGAAGATTCAACAGTATGTCCTGGCTTTCTGCCTAAATTAGACAATCCTCCACGTATCGGTATATTTGAATATTTCTTTGCCTGCAAAACGCAATAACTGGAGCTAGGCACTTTGTGAATACCCTGGGTGCAGTAGATAAGCCAAATGGCAGTGCAGAGAAAGTACAGTTTTGTACCTACCATAAATGTAGATGTCCGATAGGTATGCAACTGCAGTCCTTACATATGGGTTGTCCTGCCTCAGGCAGCCCTTCGGTCGGCCGGATTCCAAAGTCTGGGTCCGGCGTCGGCTGATGTCGCCCTTTCCCCGATGTCAGAGCGCCTGGGGTATAAAAACGTCAGCCGACGCCATCTTCTACAGTGTTTCTTGCCCCAGATGCCAGGTGCCCTCTAAGGAAGGCTAAATTTTAAAAATAGAGAAAAAATTCCAGACAAGTACAATAACATAAAAACAAATACACCATAAAAGATTACCCCAGGTAGCTAAAATGAGGGGTAGAAACCCAAAGGAATACCACAGAGGGGTAGGTGGGAGGGAAAACCTGACTGCAGGTGCATACCTATCGGACATCTACATTTATGGTAGGTACAAAATGTACAGTTATGTAGATGTCCGATAGGTATGCATCTGCAGTCATCACATATGGGTTGTCCTGCCTCAGGCAGCCCTTCGGTCGGCCGGATTCCAAAGTCTGGGTCCGGCGTCGGCTGACGTCACCCCTTCCCCGACGTCACAGCGCCTGGGTATAAAAGCGTCAGCCGACGCCATCTTCCTCAGTGTTTCTTGCCCCAGATGCCAGGTGCCCTCAAAGGAAGGCTAAATTTGGAGAAATGCAATAAATTCCAAACATGAAATACACCATAATAGATAACCCCAGCTAGCTATGAGAGGGAAAAGTACCCAATAAATACCAAAGGGGGGAAGGAGGGAGGGTAAACCTGACTGCAGATGCATACCTATCGGACATCTACATTTATGGTAGGTACAAAACTGTACTATGTCCTTCAAGGATGCATCTGCAGTCATCACATATGGGTAGAATACCATAGCCAATCTGGGGGTGGAGGATCTATGTAAAGGATGGTGTAGCTAAAATGCCCTGCAGGACTGCCGTAGCAAAGCCTGCTCTGGATCTGGAATATAAAGGTAAATTGTAATGCTTGGAAAATGTATGCACGGGGCTCCATGTAGCAGCTTCTAAAATGTCCTTGGTAGTCACCCCTCTTAAGAAGGCTGTGGAGGTGGCTGTGGCTCTGATGGAATGAGGTCTAATGTTAGCTGGCACAGCTTTTCCATGGAAGGAATAACAAAAACGAATGCAATTCCCTATCCATTTTGAAATTGTCTGTTTGGAAATCGCTTTTCCTTGTGCACCAGGAGCATATGCTACCAACAGCTGGTCAGTTTTTCTGTAGCTTTTAGTTCTGTCCAAGTAGTAGTGCAACTGTCTGTGCATGTCCAGGGTGTGCAGAAGTTTCTCCCCTTTGTTTTGTGGATTTGGAAAGAAGGTAGGCAGGTGAATAGCTTGGTTTAATGAGACCCTGGATACCACCTTTGGCATAAATGAAGGATTGGTTCTCAATGAGACTCTGTCCTGATGAAAAATAAGAAATGGCTGTACTGCCATAAGGGCCTGTAACTCAGATACTCTTCTTGCTGAGGTTATGGCCAGATGGAAGGCGGTCTTCCAAGACAGGAACTGTAGTTCTGCAGATGCTGCTGGTTCAAAGGGAGGCAGAGTTAGTTTTTCCAACACGAAGTTAAGGTCCCAAGTAGGCACTGGAGGTTTCCTTGGAGGACTGATGTTTTTAATTCCTCTTAGAAACTGTCTTAGGAGAGGATGAGAAAAGACAGGTGGATCAGTATTGTACTCTGCTGAAATTGCTGAAGCATGAATTTTAATGGAAGAGTAAGACAGGCCATTGTGGAGCATTTCTGCCAAGTATTCCAGGATATGTGCCATGTTCATCACTGTCGCATCTAGGCCCTTTGTGGTGTTCCAAGTGTGAAATCTTTTCCATTTTGCTGAATATGCCTTTCTTGTGGAAGGCCTGCCAGCTTCCATGATGATATCCTTCACTCTCTTGGATAGCTTATCCTGAGGAGGAGTCAAGGTATTTTCCAGGCTATTAGTCACAAGGTTTTCAGGTTGGAATGCAGAGTTTTGCAATTGTGCTGTGTCAGGAGAAGTGGCCATTGAGGAAGAGGCCATGGTTTAGTGCAGGACATGCTCTTTAACAGTGGGTACCAGTGTTGTCTTGGCCAGTCCGGAGCTATCAGAATCACTTTTGGCTGCTCTGTCCTGATCTTTAAGACCTTGGTCATTAATGGAAGAGGTGGAAATGCATACACTGTTAGAGTTCTCCAGCTGAAAGATAGGGCGTCCACTTTCCATGCTTGTGGGTGGTATGTCCTTGAGTAGAATTTCTTCAGCTGATGATTGTGGGGGGAGGCAAAAAGATCTATGTCTGGCCTTCCCCATGATTGTGTTATCTGTAGGAAGATGTCCGGGTGCAACATCAATTTGTGTGCATCCATGACATTTCTGCTTAAGCTGTCCGCCAGTATATTGTCTTTTCCTGGCACAAACTGGGATTGCAGGTCTATATTGAGTTTCAAGGAAAGTTCCCATAGATTCATTGCCAGTCTGCAAAGAGGGTAGGAATGGGTGCCTCCTTGCTTGTTTATGTACCACATAACTGTGGTGTTGTCTGTCCTTATTAGCAGGTGGCCTTGATGCAGAAAGAGTTTGAAGGCCTCGATGGCATGTATCACTGCCAGCATTTCCTTTTGGTTTATGTGCATGCGTAGCTCCTTTTGTGACCATAGTCCATGAATACATCTGCCCTCCATGTGCTCTCCCCAACCGTGGTCTGAAGCGTCCGTTGTAATGGTTTGGCTGGCTATTGGCTTGCTGAAGGGCAGACCCCTGTTTGATTGGCTTGCTTGAGCCCACCACAGAAATTCCTTTTGGAGACATGGAATGAATGGGATCAAAGTTTCTAAACTGTGGCTGTGCTGAGTCCATAAACTCCTTAGGTACCATTGTAGTTTCCTCATATGCAGCCTTGCTTGGGGAATGAGAAGAATGCAAGATGCCATGTAACCCAGGGCCTGCAGGATTTTCCTTGCAGTCAGCGGAGTTTATCTTGTCAGATTCTTGAAGTAATCCGGTAGTTGTCTGTTTTTCTTCTGTGAGAAAAGCCATTTGGGTGGTTGTGTCTAGATCCGCACCCAGAAAAGTTATTCTTTGGGATGGAACAAGTCTTGATTTGTGAATGTTGACTGTATATCCCAATGCCTGCAGTAGGTGGATGGCATAATTCAAGTCCTTTACCAAAGTTTGTTGGCTGTCCGCTTGTATAAGGCAGTCGTCCAGATATGGGTATATTTGAATCCCCTGAAGTCTGCAGTGTGCAATTACTGATGCCAGGCATTTCATGAATACTCTGGGCGCAGTAGATAAGCCAAAGGGCAATGCTGAGAATTGATAATGCTCTGAGCCTGCAAGAAATCTGAGGTGTCTTCTGCAACTTTGTCTGATAGGGACATGCAGGTATGCCTCCTTGAGGTCTAGAGTCACCAGCCAAGACCCCTTGCCCAGCATGGGAAGGAGTTGCTGTAGAGTCAGCATTTTGAATTTTGGCACAATGAGATAAGTATTCAGTGCGGACAAGTCGAGAATAGGCCTCCATTGATTTTCTTTTCTTGGAACAAGGAATAGTCTGGAATAAAATCCTTGTCCTTGTTCTGAAAGAGGAACCTTTTCTATAGCTTTCATTTGCATTAAGTTGGAGATTTGTTTCAAAGCCTCTGCCCTTTGATTTGGTGGCAGGCCTGGCATGCCTTTTCTTTTTGGCAATGTGTGAAAATGGAACCTGTATCCTCTGTCTATTATTTGCAGTGTCCATTTGTCTCTTGTAATAGTGTGCCAATTGTCTGAGAATAAAGAAAGCTTTCCGCCCAAAGGTGCTTCTAATTGAGCCCTGGTTGGCGGAGTCAAAGCAAAGTCATTGAGTCTGTCCTTGTGCAGCAGTTGTAGGTCCTGCACTACCTCTCTGCTTGGGAGGCTGCCATTGACGCCCTCTGTAGGAGCCTCTAGCTTGCCCTCTACCTCTGGCATGCCTGTTCTTGCCTCTCTGAAATCTTTCTGTGTCCGGAAAGGACCAATTCTTGGCAGGCCAATTTCTGCTGAATCTTGGTGGTTGGACTTGTAGAAAATCTTTGACTGTTTGTACAGATTTTGCCTTTTCCTCAAATTTCTTTAAGACCTCCTGAGCAGTGGAGCCAAATAACTTTTGCTTTTCCAGTGGAGCATCCAGAAGCTTAGCTTTAACATGGTCTGGCAGAGATTGTTCCTTCAGCCAAGCATGCCTATGTATGACTGCACCTGTCATAGCTGACCTACATGAAGCTTCCAATGCATCATAACCACATTGTAAGAAATGGTTACTAACCTGCTGGGAGTTATGTACCAGATCCTGTAGTGATTTGCGATCTAGGGGTTCAGGTGAAGACAGTTTCTTATGCAATTCATCTAACAAATACTCTTGGTACTGTATCATATGAAATTGACAATTTAATGCCCTCATAGAAAGAGTAGCAGAAGTATACACTTTTTACCCCATCTCTCTAAATCCCTGGACTCCCTTTCAGAGGGGAGTGGATTTTTACAGGTGGCAGCTGTAACCCCTTTAGGGCCCTGGGAAATAGTTTCTGGATCAGCAGAGTGGGCCTTGTAAAGAAAATGGTGCGAGTCCGGGACCCTGTAAAACCTATCGGGTTTGACAGGGGCCGGAGGAAGAGTGTCAGGGGTTATGCTATACTCAGAGTACACATCATCAATGACATTCAAAACAGGAGGAATAGCCAAAGGTCTATGCTGAGGTAAATGCAGAAAAGTTCTTAATCTTTTCCTGGAATCAGAAAACTCCTGGCCCTGCCATTTGAAATGCTCTCTCATAGTGTGAAGGGTCTCCCCGAAGGATAGTTCTTCAGGAGGGGAGGCCGAGGGGCTCGATTCCTCTGCATCAGAATCCTCGTAGGCCGAAAAAGCCTCCTCCTGGTAGTCCGAGAGAGCAGAGCCATCAGAGGCCTCCTCTGAGGAGTGGGGATCAGAGGGCTCAACCCTGGGCCTTTTGTCTAGAGGAGGTTGAGAGCCCCTGTCCGGATGGGGTTGAGATCTCCTAATCAAGGAAATAAGGTCCTCTGCTAAAGTAAGAATCTGTGAACTTGTAGAGGGTTCCTGAGGAATAACCCTGGGAGGCATAGCTTTTGTATGTTTAGCAACTTTAGCCCTGGTGAATGCCTTTATGGACATGGATGCAGGAGGCCTAGCTGCACCACGTGCTGGAGTAGTTTTGTCTAGAGGAATGGTATCGGAAGTTTCCAAGACACAAGTTTCTGAAGGAAATTCAATAACCGACTCAGCAGGGGCCTCCGGGGCCGAGGTTGCTGGTTGAGCGGTTTCGGGGGTCGGAAGTACCAAGGACTCTGTTTCAGCCGAGACCGAGACACTCGCGGTAGGCCTGGCCGTGGTTTCAGCCAAAACCGCGGCCCGCATGTCGGTCCTTGTCCTTCCGTTTCTTTATTAAATGTGAAGTCGGAGTCTCCGACTGCATATTGTATGAAAAACTAGCCCCAAAAAATTCCTCTGCAAACTCCGCCCGACGTCTAAGAGTACGTCGGTTGAAGGAAGCACAGGCTGAACAGGCCGAGACATCGTGGTCTGGGCCTAGGCAGGGGAAGCAGTAAGAGTGGAAATCCTTATGAGGTATTTGTTTCCCACAAGTTAAACAATTAACTTTATCTGACATCGGCTGAGGCAAGAAAGAGTCCCCAACGGGGTACTTAGCTTTTGAAGTCTTCGGTAGCTGAATTACAGGAGCTGGCCAACCGGCACTTGCGAACTGCTTCTGCTTCGGGCACCACGCGGCAAGAAAGACTGGGGAAGATGGCGTCGGCTGGCTTTTATACCCAGAGCTCTGACATCGGGGAAGGCATCAGCTGGCCGGACCCAGACTTTGGAATCCGGCCGACCGAAGGGCTGCCTGAGGCAGGACAACCCATATGTGATGACTGCAGATGCATCCTTGAAGGACATCTGTACTATGTCCTTCAAGGATGCAACTACAGTCCTTACATATGGATTGAATACCATAGCCAACCTGGGGGTGGTAGGCACTAAGACAAAGATGGTGTAGCTAAAATGCCCTGCAGGACTGCAGAAGCACACCCTGCTCTGGATCTGGAATATAAAGGCAGGTTGTAATGTTTGGAAAATGTATGCACGGAGCTCTATGTAGCAGCTTCTAAAATGTCCTTTGTTGCCCTCCTCTTAAAAAGGCTGTGGAGGTGGCTGTAGCTCTGGTGGAATGTGGCCTGATGTCAGATGGCACAGCTTTTCCATGAAAAGAGTAGCAGAATCGAATGCAATTTCCAATCCATTTAGAAATTGTCTGTTTGGAAATTGCTTTTCCCTGCAATCCAGCAGCATAAGCTACAAAAAGCTGGTCAGATTTTCTGAAAAACTTTGTTCTGTCCAAGTAGTAGCGCAACTGTCTGTGTATGTCCAAGGTGTGCAGAAGTCTCTCCCCTTTATTTTCAGGATTGGGAAAGAAGGTAGGCAGGTGAATAGCTTGATTCAGGGACACCCTGGATACCACCTTTGGCATGAATGACGGATTGGTTCTCAAAGAAACTCTGTCCTGATGAAAAATGAGAAATGGTTGTATTACCATAAGGGCCTGTAGCTCAGAGACTCTTCTTGCTGAGGTTACTGCCAGAAGGAAAGCGGTCTCCCAAGACAGAAATTTCAACTCTGAAGATGCTGCTGGTTCAAAGGGAGGAAGAGTTAATTTTTCCAGCATGAAGTTGAGGTCCCATGCAGGCACTGGTGGTTTCCTTGGAGGGTTGATGTTCTTTATACCTCTTAGAAACTGTCTTAGCAATGGGTGAGAAAATACAGGCGGATCAGTGTTATATTTGGCAGATATTGCTGAAGCATGTATTTTTATGGAAGAATATGAAAGGCCATTGTGGAGCATTTCAGCCAAATATTCTAGGATCTGTGGAATGCTCATCACTGATGGGTCTTGACCCTTTTTGCTGTTCCAGATAAGAAATCTCTTCCATTTTGCTGAGTATGTTTTTCTAGTGGAAGGTCTGCGTGCCTCCAGGATGATATATTTTACCCTTTTGGAAAGTGTATCCTGAGGAATAGTCATGGAATCTTCCAAGCTGTCAGCTTCAATGTTTTCAAGCTGGGGTGTAGTGTCCTGTAATTGTGCTGTGTCAGAAGAAGTGGCCTTTGAGGAAGGAGCCACGGATTGGTGTGTGTCAAGCTCCGTAGCAGTGGGTACCAGTGTTGTCTTGGCCAGTCTGGAGCTATCAGTATGACTTTCGGTTGCTCTGTCTTGATCTTTAGTAACACCTTGGTCATCAAAGGAAGAGGTGGGAAGGCATATAGTGTTAGAGAGTTCCAACTGAAGGAGAGCGTCCACCTTCCATGCTTGAGGATGGTATGTCCTTGTGCAAAACGTTTTCAGATGGTGATTGAGGTGGGAGGCAAAAAGATCTATGTCCGGCCTTCCCCATGCTTGAGTTATTTGTAAGAAAGTGTCTGGATGCAACATCCATTCGTGTGGATCCATGATGTTTCTGCTTAGGCTGTCCGCCAGAACATTGTCCTTCCCTGGTACAAACTGGGATTGTAGCTCTATTTTCAATTGTAGGGAGATGTCCCAGAGATTCATTGCCAGTCTGCAAAGAGGGTAGGAATGGGTACCTCCTTGCTTGTTTATGTACCACATAACTGTGGTATTGTCTGTCTTTATTAGTAGATGGCCCTGATGCATGAACTTTTGAAGGCCTTGATTGCATGCATCACTGCCAGCATTTCTTTTGGTTGATGTGCAGGTGCTTTTCTTTTTGTGTCCATTGTCCTTGAATGCATCTGCCCTCCATGTCGCCCCCATCCATGGTCTGAGGCGTCTGTTGTTATGGTTTGACTTGTATGAGGCTTGCTGAAAGGCAGACTTTTGTTTATCTGGCTTGCTTGAGCCCACCACAGAAATTCCTTTTGAAGGCATGGAATGAGTGGGATCAATGCTTCCAGGCTGTGGCTGTGTTGAGACCATAAACTTTTTAGATACCATTGTAGTTTCCTCATATGCAGCCTTGCGTGTGGGATCAGAAGAATGCAAGATGCCATGAAACCCAGGGCCTGCAGGATTTTCCTTGCAGTCATCTGGGTGTGTGTTGCCAATTTTCTGAAGTATTCTGGTAATTGTTTTTGTTTCTCTTTTGTCAGAAACGCCATCTGGGTGTTTGTGTCCAGTGTGGCACCCAGGAAAGGTATTTGTTGGGATGGTACGAGACTTGATTTCTGAATATTGACTGTGTATCCCAAGGCCTGCAGTAGGTGAATGACGTAGTCCAAGTTTCTTAACAAGGCTTGTTGGCTGTCCGCTTGTATAAGGCAGTCGTCCAGGTAAGGGTATATTTGTATCCCCTGGAGTCTGCAATGTGCAATTACTGATGCCAGGCATTTCGTGAACACTCTGGGTGCAGTAGATAAGCCAAAGGGCAATGCTGAGAATTGATAATGCTCTGAGCCTGCAAGAAATCTGAGGTATCTTCTGCAACTTTGTCCGATTGGGACATGCAGGTATGCCTCCTTGAGGTTCAGAGTTACCAGCCAAGACCCCTTGCCCAATATGGGAAGGAGTTGCTGTAAAGTCAGCATTTTGAATTTTGGCACAATAAGGTAAGTATTCAGTGCGGACAAGTCCAGAATGGGTCTCCATTGGCTTTCTTTTCTTGGAACAAGGAACAGTCTTGAATAAAATCCTTGGCCTTGTTCTGCAGAAGGAACCTTCTCTATTGCTCTTATTTGAAGTAGGTTTTTATTTGTTCGAGTGCCTCTGCCCTCTGATTTGGTGGCAGGTTTGGCCTGCCATGTCTTGTTGGTAGTGTATGAAAACGGAGTCTGTATCCTTTGTCTATTATGTCCAGTATCCATTTGTCCTTTGTAATATTGTGCCAATTTTGTGAGAATAAAGATAATTTTCCGCCCAAAGGTGCTTCTAATTGAGCCCTGGATGGCGGAGTCAAAGTCAAGTCAATGAGATTGTCCCTGCGGAGCAGTGGAAGGTCCTGCCCCACCTCTCTGGTTCGGAGGCTGCCATTGGCGTCCTCTGTAGGAGCCTCGAGTTTGCCCTCTACCTCTGCCACGTCTGTTTTTGCCTCTTTGAAATTTGTCTGTCTGGAAAGGCCCAATACTTAGAAGGCCAATTCCTGCTGAATCTTGGAGGCTGTACCTGGAGGAGATCTTTGACTGTTTGCACTGATTTTGCCTTTTCCTCTATTTTCTTTAAAACCTCTTGTGCAGTAGCACCAAATAGCTTACGTTTCTCTAGTGGTGCGTCCAAAAGCTTAATTTTCACATGGTCTGGCAATGTTTGTTCCTTTAACCAAGCATGTCTGCATATGACCGCACCTGTCATTGCTGCTCTACATGAAGCTTCCAATGCATCATATCCACACTGAAGGAAATGGTTGCTAACCTGCTGAGTATTATGAACCAATTCCTGTAACCCCTTTCTATCTAATGGTTCAGGGGAAGCCAATTTCTTTTGCAAGTCATCCAACATGTATTCCTGATACTGAATCATATGAAATTGACAATTTAATGCTCGCATAGAAAGGGTGGAAGATGTATATACTTTCTTGCCCCACCTTTCTAAAGCCCTAGAATCTCTTTCCGAAGGAAGTGGATTCTTAGCAGTAGTGGAGGAAACCCCTTTAGGCCCCTGAGAAATAGTTTCAAGTGTCAGCAGTATGGCCCTTGTACAGAAATTGATGTGTGTCTGGGACCCTGTAGTACCTGTATGGCTTGACAGGGGCAGGGGGGAGGGAGTCAGGGGAAACACTAGATTCTAAGTACACATCATCTAAAACATTTAAAACTGGAGGAATAGCTAAGGGTCTATGCTGAGGTAGCTTTAAAAATTCCCTTAACCTTTTCCTAGAATATGAGTATTCTTGGCCTTGCCATTTGAAGTGTTCCCTCATGGAATGAAGCGTTTCCCCAAAGGAAAACTCCTCAGGAGGAGAAGCAGAGGGAATGGATTCCTCCGCATCAGAATACTCGTAGGCCGGGAAGGCCTCCTCCTGGTAGTCTGAATGTGCAGAATCACCTGAGGCCTCATCGGAGGACTGGGGATCTACCTGTTCAACCCTAGGCCTCTTGACAAAAGGTGGCTGAGAGCCTCTATCTGGATGTGGCTGAGAACCCCTAATTAAAGAAATAAGGTCCTCAGCTAAACTTAAAATTTGAGAACCAGAAGTGGATCCCAGAGAAACAGATCTTGGAGGGAGAGACTTGGCCTGTTTGGCAGCCTTAGCACGTGTGTAGGCCTTAATGGACATAGACACTGGAGGCCTGGCAGCCCCACGTGCTGGAGTAGTCTTATCCACTGAAATGGTGTCAGAAATATCCTGGGCTACGGTCTCAGAGGGGAGAACAGAAACCGGCACAGAGCTGGCCTCCGGTACCGAAGTAACCGGTGGGGCGGTGTCGTCGGTCTGTAGCGGTTGTGAAACCGGCTCAGAAGAGACCGAGATACTCGCGGTAGGCCTAAGCGTGGTGTCAGTCGAGACCACGGACCGCGAGTGTCGGTCCTTATCCTTCCGTTTTTTAGGTAAATGTTCATAGGTTCATAGGTTCATAGGTTCATACTAGGCTATCTGCCCGAGGGCATTTATAAGCCTAGCCCATTGTTTTGTGGCTTACGCCACCCCTTTAGTATGGGGAACTATACCCATTATTTTGCTGTGCCTCTGTCGAGCAGTGACACTGAGGTAATTCCTGGGGTATATCTGCGATCTCCCATCCATTGGTCAAGATTTCTCTTGAACAAGGCCAGAGTGCTCTGCCTCACATGTACGGGATTTTGTTCCACAGCATAGAGTCTTTGGGTGATGAATCTATCCCTCCAGCACGCCCTATTAATAGCCGTGTCGAGGTTTAAGTCTCCGCCCTTGTGGCTCTGATGGATCTAGATTTTTGAGGTGAAGCATATTCATCAAATCTGGGTTTGACATGGCCTTGTATGTTAGGCAAAGGTCACCTCTGAGCAAGTGTTTATGACTGAATAGAGCTGGAGTTCTTTCAGTCGGGCAGCATAGGACAGATTTTGAGACCCTTTATCCTTTTGGTGAGGAACTTTGTGGCCTCTCCAGCTGCTGCAAGTGTCGGGTCAGATACATTCGAATGGGGCATTGTACTCAATCATTGGTCTGATGAGTGATGAGTAAAGGGAGACTATGACCTCCTTGATCTAGATGAGAATCCCTTCATGATAAGGTGGGCAATGTAGAAGGACTTCCTAACTACTTTAGCTACATGGGTGTCGAATGACAGACTACTATCAACCTGGGTCCCCAGGTCCCTGATAACTTCTTCTGTGCTCAGTGGATTGCCACCTATTTGGTAGCTAGGGGTAACCTTGTTTTCCCGAGAAGGTATGACTATGCATTTTGGCATTTAACTTTTTAGGGCGGCTCTGGCACCAGTTATCCGTTTCTGTGAGACCCTTCTGAAGGATATCTGTGTCAGATGTGTTTTCTACTATGGCGCCCAGTTTGCAGTCATCTGCAACTTTGTCAGCCATAACCTCTCCTGTTGTTGCTTGTACTTGGGAAAAGTAGATGCCAAACAAGAGGGCCAGAGGACTGAGCTGTGGGACACCACTTGTGACAGGCTTTGAGTCTGACATGGCCAGCAACTCTGACCCTGTGGGTTCTGTCACTCAGCCAGTTTGCAACCCATCTTGTGATGTATGGGTTAACATTTAAGCTGATGAGTTTTCAATGATAGGCCTTAGCCAGATCGAGGTAGGCTGTATGGACTGCCTTTCCCTCATCAATGGCTTTGGTGACTGTTTCAAAAGTCAACCAAGTTTAAAAGGCATGATCTGCCTTTGACAAAGCCAAACTGTTGGATCCAAAGTCTGCAAATTCCCTATGTCTTTATTTATGAGGTCCATTATGATCCTCTCCATGGCTTTGCAGATAAGGCTTGTCAAGCTAATGGGCGGTAATTTCCAGGGTCTGTGGAGGCACAAGTGGGACCACAGTTGCAGTGCGCCACTCCTGGAGTGCAGTATCCAGAGGTAACTTTGATTAAACAGCTGTCCTAGCTGTAAGTTTAATTCCTCATTGAGTTCGTGGGAGCACACAGCCGGGACACCATCGGGTCCCATGGATGCTGTGTTTTTGCTGGAGAGAGAGAGCAGTTCTCTGCGCTGGAGATGTTTGGGGGCTGCACTCATTTGGTATAGATATCTCTCCTTTTGGGGAGGGGGAGAAGTTTGCACTGAACCTCAGCCCCAGTATAGCAATGTCTGTAGGATCAGTAATCTTCACATCATTTTGAACTAGTTCTGAGCATATCTGGGAGTTTCCTCCTAGGTTTTAACATAGCTAAAGAAGGCCTTATGATTGTCTTTTGAGTCTTTAGCTATTTTTCTCTGAAATTTGCTTTGGATGATTTTATGAGAGCTCTTAGTTTTTACTTATAGTGATCAAGGGTGTCTTACCTTTTAAGGATTTTACTCTATCTTGTAGTAGCTTCCTCCTTTTGTTGTAGAGTTTGTTTATGGCTGGGGTCCACCAGACTGGACGCTGCTTTTGGTACAAAGAGTCTTTGTTTTGCTTGGGATTGCCTTATCCATGCAGTCCTGCAGGTGCTGGTAGAAGGCGTTTGTATTCAACGGCTTGAGTATTGTTTTCCGCCCTCGGGGGCCTGAAAGGAGACCACACTAGTCTTTAGAAGTGTGAAGTCGGCTTTTGAAGTTCTCTCTGGGTGTTTTTTTTTTTTTTGGGGTGGGGGGATGAGGACCCCACCCAGATTAGTTTGTGATCTGATCTCACCAGTGAGGGGTATACTTCGTGTTGAACATTTGTGTTCCCCCATGTTGTGATGAGATGAGTATGTAATCTCCTCTTCTCTCTGTGGGATGGTGACTAGTTGTTCCATGGCATTTGAGTTTAAGTCACCTAGTATGATGGTGTTTGGTGATACATTTATCCCCTCTAGTGTTTTCAGGAAGGCCATGTGAGTTTCCTGTCGGAAGCTCCGACAGCATGATACAACAGAAATCTTCCCCAAAATAATCCTGTGCAAACTCTGACCGACGCCCAAGAGTGCGTTTATTGAAAGAAGCACAAGCTGTACAGGCAGAGACGTTGTGTTCTGGACCTAGGCAGGGTAAGCAGTAAGAGTGGAAATCCTTATGAGGTATTTGTTTCCCACAAGTTAAACAATTATTAACTTTTACAGTTTTATCTGACATCGGCTGAGGCAAGAAAAGGTCCCCAACGGGGTACTTAGCTTTTTTGAAGACTTCAGTAGCTGAAAACACAGGAGCTGGCCGACCGGCACTTGCGAACTGCTTCTGCTTCGGGCGCCGCGCGGCAAGAAAGATTGAAGAAGATGGCGTCGGCTGACGTTTTTATACCCCAGGCGCTCTGACGTCGGGGAAAGGGCGACATCAGCCGACGCCGGACCCAGACTTTGGAATCCGGCCGACCGAAGGGCTGCCTGAGGCAGGACAACCCATATGTAAGGACTGCAGTTGCATCCTTGAAGGACATCTGATAGTATGTGCAGCCTGCTTTGAAGCGAAGTTATCTTCTGCAAGATTCCCTGATTGGGATGTGCAGGTATGCTTCTTTTAAATCTAGTGTTGCCAACCAGGCGTCTTTGCCTAGCATAGGCAGCAACTGGTGAAGAGTCAGCATCTTGAATTTTGGAATCTCCAAAAAGGTGTTTAGACAGGCCCAGGATAGGACGCCATGAACCGTCTTTTCTGGATACCAGGAAACGTCTCGAGTAGAAACCCTGTCCTTTTTCCTCTTCTGGCACCAACTGAATAGCCCCCATGTTTAAGAGGGAAAGTACTTGTTTTTGGGCCTCTGCCCACTGATTTGGGGGTAGGTCCGGCCACCCGTTTGATGTTGGCAACATGTGGAAGAGAAATGTGTATCCCTGGGACACTAGCCCATTTGTCCTGGGTAATGAGCTCCCAGTTCTTTGCATGAAGAGCAATCTTTTCCCCCAAAGGGGCAGTCTGTTGCTAAGTGTTTGGAAATTTTAAAGGGAAGTCATTGAGACAGTTTACCATAGGGGGAGTCTTATTACTCCCAGATTTGGAAGTGGAGGCCCCCCACTGCTTAGTCCTGTATGTCCCCTGTGACTGAAACTTGGGGTTTCTGCTGTGTCTTGGTTTGGCTTGAGAAGACCTGGAAGGGGCTGGAAAGGACCAATTTTTAGAGGGCCAGTGCCTATTAAATCTAGGAGGCTGAACTTGTAAGAAATCTTTAACAGTTTACATAGATTTAGCTTTATCTTCCATCTTTTTAAGAACTTCCTCAGCCTTGTTACCAAACAGGCGGTCCTGATTTAAGGGAGCATCCAACAATTTAGCTTTAACATGATCAGGTAAAGATTGCTCCTTAAGCCAAGATTGCCTTCTGAGCACAGACCCAGTAGCAGCAGCCCTGCAAGAGGCCTCTAATGAATCAAAATCACATTGCAAAGTATGTTTTCCAACCTGTTCAGCAGAATGCATTAAATCCTGTCATTCTTTATTTTCCACACAATCAGGAATCAACATCATTTTCTGTTTAAGCAATCCAATAACATGTTGCTGATACTTTAACATATGAAAAGTACAGTTTTGTACCTACCATAAATGTAGATGTTCGAGTGTATATACTGCTGCAGTCATCACACTTGGGTCATCCTGCCGTCAGGTGGTCCGCAGTCAGCCGAATCCCAAAGTCTTGGTCCGGCGTCGGTTGTCGTCACCTCCTCCCCGACATCAGTGCGACCAGGAGTGGCCCTAGGTCAACTGGTGCCCTAGGCAAAAGGGCTCCACGGTGCCCTCCACCACACTACCTGGTGCCCCCATCCTGGTCTACCTAC
Organism: Protopterus annectens; assembly: GCF_019279795.1. Lineage (NCBI taxonomy): Eukaryota > Metazoa > Chordata > Ceratodontiformes > Protopteridae > Protopterus > Protopterus annectens. The sequence goes on from NC_056741.1 coordinate 1,363,815,508, forward strand.
ACACCAAATAAATACTGGAAAAGCACCCCTGCTAGACCGGCGCCCTAGGCGGCCACCTAGTTGGCCTATGCCTAAGGCCGGCTATGAGTGCGACAGGGGTACAAAAGAGACAGCCGATGCCATTTTCTTCAGTTTTTCTTGCCCCAGATGCCAGGTGCCCCCAACTAGGAAGGCAATCCAAATAACTATGCAAAAATACCTTAGTAGATAAACAATAGTACTAGCTGTTAGCAAATACACCATATAGACATGCATCCAACTGATTGATGAACACAGAGTTATAAGTAACACACTGGTATGTAGAGGGGATGGTGGGAGGGTAACCTGGACTGCAGCAGTATATACACTCGAACATCTACATTTATGGTAGGTACAAAACTGTACTATGTTCCATCATGGTATACTGCTGCAGTCATCACACTTGGGTTGAATCCCAAAGCTATGGATGGGTGGCTGGTACTAAACTGGGTTAGGCGAAGCTAGGATGCCCTGCAGAACTGCAGTGGCAAAACCAGCTCTGGTTTTTGAGTATAATGGAAGGTGGTAGTGCTTGGTAAAGGTGTGCACTGAACTCCAAGTAGCTGCCTCCAGAATGTCCTTGGTTGGAACCCCCCTGAGAAACGCTGCTGAGGTTGCTGTAGCCCGGGTAGAATGGGACCTAATATTAACAGGCACTGCTTTCCCATAGTGCGAGTAGCAAAAATGGATACAATGTGCTATCCATTTGGAGATGGTCGCCTTTCCTTGTGAACCTGCAGCATAGGATACAAAGATTTGGTCAGTTTTTCTAAAGGTCTTTGTCTTATCCAAATAGTAACGTAGCTGTCTGTGAATGTCCAAAGAGTGAAGGAGTTTTTCTCCTTTATTCCGGGGGTTTGGATAAAAGGTGGGTAAATGAATGGTCTGATTCAAAGTCATACTGGATACTACCTTTGGCATAAAGGTAGGGTTAGTTCATAGAGAGACTCTGTCCTGATGGAAAATGATGAAAGGTTCCACTGCCACGAGTGCCTGTAGTTCTGAGACCCCGCGTGCTGAGGTGATAGCCAGCAATAGAGCGGTTTTCCATGACAAGTACTGTAGTTCTGCTGAGAAGGCTGGTTCGAAAGGAGGCAGTGTTAATTTTTCTAAAACGAAGTTGAGGTCCCAAGCTGGCGTTGGGGGTTTTCTGGGGGGTCTTATATTCTTAGCCCCTCTGAGAAACTGCCTTAGTAAAGGGTGTGAGAATATGGGAGGATCCGTATTATATTGAGCTGAAATGGCCGAAGCATGGATCTTAATGGATGAGAAAGAAAGGCCTTTGTGTAGCATCTCAGTTAAGTATTGCAGTATTTGAGGAATGTTTGGCATCCCAGGATTTTGGCCTTTAGCCTGGTGCCATGCACAAAATCTTTTCCATTTGTCTGAGTAAGTTTTTCTGCTGCTGGGCCTCCTGGCCTCCAAAATGACATTCAGGACGTCCTTTGAGAGAAGTGTTGATTGATAATTCAAGGTATTCTCCATGCAGCTAAATTTAAAGTCTTGAGCTGACTGTGAAGGATCTGAGAGTATTGCTGAGTCAACAGAAGTGGGCATTGAGGTAAGATCCATGGAGGGCTGTGAGTCAAGTTCCTTAGTAATGGGTACCAGTGTTGACGTGGCCAGTCCAGAGCAATGAGGATCATTTGTGGTCTCTCTGATCTGACTTTCAGTAATACCTTGGTCAATAGAGGTAGTGGTGGGAAGGCATAGACTGTCAATGCTGTCCAACTGAATGATAGGGCATCCACTTTCCAGGCTAGGAAATAAGTCCTTGTGCAAAATTTCTGTAGTTGGCAATTGTTGGGGGAGGCAAACAGATCTATGTCTGGGCGTCCCCACCTTTGAGTTATCATTGAAAATACTTGTGGGTGTAGTCTCCACTCGTGCGGATCTGCCATATTTCTGCGTAATTTGTCTGCCAATATGTTTTCCTTTCCTGGCAGGAATTGTGCTTGCAGTTGTACTTGGTAAGTTAATGCTGTGTTCCACAAGGTCACTGCCTGTCTGCATAAAGGGTAGGAGTGTGTTCCTCCCTGTTTGTTTATGTACCACATAACTGTGGTGTTGTCTGTCCTTATTAGTAGTTGTCCTGGATGCAAGAGATCCTTGAAGGGTGTCAGTGCATTTTGCACAGCTAGCATCTCCTTTTGGTCGATGTGTAGATGCATTTGTTTTGCAGACCATTTGCCCTGTATGCACTTGTCCTGCCATGTGTGCTCCCCAGGCGTAGTCTGAAGAATCTGTTGTCATAGTTTGGTTTGCTGGAGGTAAGACAAAAGGAAGACCCTTATTTATTTGACATGCTTGAGCCCACCATAGGAACTCTTTTTGAAGGCAAGGAATGAGAGGTATACTTGTTTCGAGGCTGTGCCTGTGTTGAGTCCATACACTTTTCAGGTACCATTGTAATTTCCTCATATGCAGCTTTGCATATGGAACTAGTTGAATGCAGGATGCCATGAACCCCAATGCCTGCAGGATTTTCCTTGCAGTGAGCTGGGTAAAAGTTGCCATCTTTTTGAAGTATCGAATCAGTTGTTTTTGTTTGTCTGGTGTGAGGTAAGCCATCCGGGCCGTTGTATTTAAGCTGGCAACCAGGAATATTATCTCTTGTGAGGGTATTAGCTTTGACTTCTTTTTGTTTACTGTGTACCCAAGGCAACTTAGAAGCTTTGTTACAAATGCCAGATACTGTAACAGAATGTCCTTGCTGTCCGCTTGGATCAGGCAGTCGTCCAGATATGGATAAATTTGTATTCCTCGTTGTCTGCAGTATGCAATTACTGATGCCAGGCATTTCGTAAATACTCTGGGCGCAGTAGATAAGCCAAAGGGCAATGCAGAGAATTGATAATGCGTTGTACCTGCCAAAAATCTGAGGTATCTTCTGCAATCTTGTCTGATGGGGACATGCAGGTATGCCTCTGAGGTCCAACGTTACCAGCCAAGACTCCTTGCCCAGCATGGGAAGAAGCTGCTGTAGTGTGAGCATTTTGAATTTGGGTACCTCCAGGTATGTGTTTAGAATTGAGAGGTCTAAAATGGGTCTCCAGGCTTTGTCCTTTCTTGGTACTAGAAATAAGTCTCGAGTAAAAACCTTGACCTTGTAGGTACCTTTTGAATTGCTTTCATATCCATGAGAGCTGAAATTTGCGTTTGTGCCTCTGCCCATTGGTTTGGAGGCAGATTTGGCATGCCTCTCATCCATGGTAAAGTGTGAAAATGAAATCTGTAGCCTCGGGTAATAATATCCAGAACCCATTTGTCCTTTGTTATGATGCGCCAATTTTGTAGAAATAGAGCCAGTCTTCCTCCCAAAAGGTGCTGCCAGGGCAATTTTGCTTGGCAGGCGAAGAGGGAAGTCATTGTGTTTGTTTCCTGAAGGGTTGAGATCTTTTGTCTCCACCTCTTTGAGTTGTTGTATGCCATTGTCTAGGCCTAAAAGAACCTTGTGGCTGGCCTCTGCCCCTTGGGCGTCTGTACCTACCCCTTTGGGGTCTGTCTGATGCAGGAAAGGACCAGTTTGATGGCCAGTTTCTGCTGAAACGAGGAGGTTGTACCTGTAAAAAATCTTTGACTGTCTGCATAGATTTTGCCTTTTCTTCCATTTTCTTTAAGACTTCCTCTGCTTTGACACCAAATAACACATCTTTCTGCAATGGAGCATCCAATAACTTTGCTTTGACATGTTCTGGTAAGGCTTGCTCTTTTAGCCAAGCATGTCTACGAATTACAGATCCTGTGACAGCTGCTCTACATGAGGCTTCCAATGAATCAAAACCACACTGTAAGGTATGCTTTCCCACCTGTTCTACTGCATGCAGCAAATCCTGCATCTCTTTGAAATCAGGTTGATCTGTCTGAGGGATCATTTTCTGCTTTAACTGTGTAATCAAGTACTGCTGGTATTTTAGCATGTGGAATTGGCAGTTTAAGGCCCTCATGGCCAAACTGGCAGACGTACACACTTTCTTCCCGCATCTTTCTAATGCTCTGGAATCTCTTTCAGAAGGTAGTGGATTCTTAGCAGTAGAGGCCTTAACCCCTTTGGGACCCTGGGAAATGGTTTCAGGGTCTGCAACAGGGCTTTTACATAGAAACTTATGAGAATCAGGAACTCGGTAGCATCTGTCTGGTTCAGCTGGTGCAGGAGGTAAGGAGTCTGGGTTTAGACTAGATTCGGTGTAGACATCATCCAAAATGTCTAAAACTGGAGAAATTAAGGGGTCTATGCTGTGGAAGAAGAAGAAACTCACGGAGTCTTTTCTTAGAGTCAGAGTAATCTTGGCCTTCCCAGTGGAAGTGTTCCCTCATGGTGTGTAAAGTTTCCCCAAAAGAGTATTCTTCAGGGGGGGAGACAGAGGAAATGGACTCTTCAGCATCTGAGTCTTCATAAGGAGGGAAGGAATAACCCTGGTCCTCAGAGTTAGCTGAGGAAATGGATGCTTGGTCAGAGGAAGGATAATCTTCCTCCAGTCTAGGCCATTTGTCAGGAGGGGGTTGGGAACCCCTGATAAGGGTAATTAAATCCTCAGCCATCTTGAGCATCTGTTTTTTAGGCATAGGGGCCTGTGGACCCAGTTTCCAAACTTTTAAGGGGGCTTTAAGTTTAGCATAAGACTTAATAGAAATAGCTGTCGGTTTGAAGACACCTTCAGAAACCGAAGGCCTGTCCAAAATCTCCGGATCACAGTCAGGGTTGGTGTCCGAGGGGTGAGATGGAACTGGCTCCTGAGGCCCAGCTGATTCGGTCTGGGAGGCCGTCAGAATTTCTACATCAGCGGTGGTCAAGGGCTGCGTAGGCGCCTCGCTGAAAACCGGAGAACCGGCTGCAGGCCTTGCTGAGGCCTAGGTATCTGGTCTTGGCCTTGGTTGCCTGTCCTTATCCTTGCATTTTTTAGTCATTGCTGATGTCGGTTGCTCCGACGACATGCTATAGTTAAATTTTCTGCCAAAATAATGTCGGGCGAAATCTGCCCGACGCTTGATTGTACATTTGTTGAACCTAGCACAAAACCAACAACCAGAGACGTCGTGGTCTGGACCTAGGCAAGGGATACAATAAGAATGAAAATCCTTATGAGGTATTTGCTTCCCACAAGAAATGCAATTATTAACTTTGTCTGACATCGGTCTGAGGCAAGAAAAGTTTTCCCAATGGGGTACTTAGCTTTAGAGAAGACTTTGGGCTGAAATTCGATTAGAAAATCTCAGGAGCTAGCCGACCGGCACTTGCGAACTGCTTCTGCTTCGGGCACCGCGCGGCAAGAAAGACTGGAGTAAATGGCGTCGGCTGCCTCTTTTGTACCCCTGTCGCACTGACGTCGGGGAGGAGGTGACGACAACAGACGCCGGACCAAGACTTTGGGATTCGGCCGACTGCAGAACCGCCATATGGCAGGATGACCCAAGTGCGAGGACTGCAGCAGTATAACACGATGAACATCTAACAGTTTAAAGCCCTAATTGCCAAGGTTGCAGAAGTGTAAACCTTCTTACCCCATCTATCCAGCGCCCTGGAGTCTCTATCAGAAGGGGTAGGATTTTTAGCAGTAAAAGCCTTAATGCCCTTGAGCACCAGAGAAATAGTCTCTGGATCCGTAATTGGATTTTTAAAAAGGAACTTGTGTGACTCAGGGACCCTGTAGTATCGGTCAAGTTTTCTCGGAGCAGGAGGAAAGGAATCAGAGGTCAAACTAGAGTCCGAAAAAGCATCATCAACAATGTCGAGTACAGGAGGAATAGCTAAAGGCCTATGCTGAGGCAAGAGTAAGAAATCCCTGAGCCTCTTTTTTGAATCAGAAAAATCCTGACTTTCCCAATGGAAATGCTCCCTGAGAGTATGTAAGGTTTCATCAAAAGAACAATCCTCTGGAGGGGAGGCGGAGGGAATAGAGTCCTCTGCATCAGAATCCTCAAAAGTAGATAAGGACAAATCCATATCATCAGAAAAATCAGAAAAAACAGAATCTTGGTCAGAAGATTCAGAAACCATTTCAGTCCTAGGCCTCTTAGAAGGGGGGGGGGGTTGGCTACCCCTGATTAGAGTAATTAGATCTTCAGCCATTCTTATCATATTTAAGCATAGAGGCCTGAGCGTCGGTTTTTTAGGCATGGTTCGAGATTCAGACCCAAGTGAAATAGAAGTTATGTACTTACCATAATGTTCCATGTGAGTTGTTTATTTTGCCTTTATTCTCACTGATGGGTTGGAGCCGACCCTCTTTCCGACAAGGCCGATAGCAAGCTCAAGGTTTGCCAGTAGCTCGAGACCTGCCCCTTATCCCACAATGCACTGCTAGAATTACCTCAGATCTTGTTTGCTGCGAATATAATAGTCTATACACATATATAAATATATATATATATATATATATATATATATATATATATATACACACATATATACATATATGCAACCTATACATACTCTCTTATATATATCTACAAAGAAGAGTACCCAAAGGGAAAGAGAAATATTAAATAACCAGGATTGCACTAGCCTCTAAGTCAACAGTCAGCCAGGAGGGGGAAGGAGGGAGGGACATGAGAATAAAGGCGAGATAAACAACTCACATGGAACGTTATGGCAAGTACATAACTTCTATATGTGAAGCTGTTAATCTCGCCGATTATTCTCATTGATGGGTAGCGTCCCTAGTGCCCTCAACCCTGGGTGGCTCATGAAAGTATGTTCTTCAGTACTGTAGAATCAAAGGAAGACCTGTCCCTAGAAGCCTTATCTACTTTGTAATGTGAGATAAAGATATGATGATTAGACCAAGTGGCTGCAGCGCAAATATCGTCAAGGGGCAATTTAGCTTGAAAAGCAGAGGAGGTAGAGACAGCTCTGGTAGAATGAGCATTTGGTTTGTGCGCTAAAGGCATGTTCACATTTTCATAAACAAAGGATATACAATCGGATAACCATTTAGATAAGGTTGTTTTAGCCACTGGATTGTCTTTTCTTGCTTCAGAGAAGGCTACTAAAAGTTGGTCTGATTTCCTAATATCCTTAGTTCTGTCAAGATAAAATCTAAGCTGTTTGTGAACATCAAGTTTGTGCAGCATATATTCTAAGTTGCTAGAGTGGTTGGGGAAGAACACTGGTAGTTCAATGACCTGACTGATGTTTGACTCAGAAAAGACTTTACGTAAAAAAGAGGGGTTCATTCTGAGAGATACTCCATCAGCATGGAAGATCATGTAGGGTGGTCTGATGGTTAATGCTTGAAGTTCTGACACTCTGCGGGCAGACGTAATGGCCACAAGAAAAATTGTTTTCCATGATAAGAATTTTAAATCACAAGAAAAAGCTGTTCAAAGGGAGGAAGAATAAATTGTGACAGCATAAGGTTTAAATTCCAGGGAAAAGAGGGAATTTTGATCAGAGGTCTCATACGAATAACGCCTTTAAGGAAGGTTTTGGATAATTTATGGCTCATAATATTTGAGCCATCAAGACCAAGGTAAAAATTTGAGATAGCAGCTAAATGAACTCTAACTGTAGCAGCTGCTGCCCCTTCCTTAAAAATTTTTGTCAAAAATTCCAAGATCGAAGATAGCGGAGCTCGAAAAGGGTCAATGTTCTGCACGCTGGCCCAAATTGAGAACCTTTTACAATTGCTGCCATATAATTTCCTGGTAGACGGCTTGTGAGAGGACAAGAAAATCTGTCTTGTATCTTCTGAAATTGAATGAAGCCTGGCAATTAGGGGAAGTGGATTAGTCACGCAGTCAGTTTCAGGGACTGTAGAGAAGGATGAAGGTCCCCTGACGGGTGCGTCAAAAGGTCCGGAACTGAGTCCGGGATCCATCGATCCTCCAACAGTAACGGAAACCACATCTGTCGAGGCCAGTAGTGGGCTATGAGTATAACCTTCCTTCCAAGCAATTTTGCTTTCTGTAGAAATCTGGGTATTAATGGGAAGGGTGGAAATGCATAAAGGAGACCCGGGGGCCAATCGTGTAAAAGTGCATCTCTCGGGGGATGACTGGGAGGTGGTATCAGGGCAAAGTAGCTTCTGCATTTTGAATTGATGTGGCTGGCAAAAAGGTCGCAGCAAGGCTGGCCCCATTTGCGGAAAATCACCTCCGCAAACTGTTGACTGAGAGACCACTCGTGAGGAAGTAATATTGCCCTGCTTAGCTTGTCCGCTATGATGTTGGATTTCCCCAGGATGTGCGCTGCTAACAGAAAACGCTGGGACGACACAGCCCATTGCCAAACTCTGAGGGCTTCTCGACAAAGGGGGTGACTTGGTTCCGCCCTGCTTGCTGAAGTACCAGACTACTGACATGTTGTCAGTCTGAATTGCAATAGTCCCTAGAGGGAGAGTCCTGAAAGTACTGCAACGCCAGAAGTACCGCACTCAGCTCTAGAACATTGATGTGCAGATGTGATTCTTGATCTGTCCATGTGCCTTGGGCAGTCTTTCCCTGAAAATGCCCCACCCCCCACCCTATCAGGGAAGCGTCCGTGGTCACAGTGGCTACTGGGGGGGGGGGGAATAAAGGGTCTCCCTACTGTAACATGAAGAGACATCAACCACCACCGAAGGTCTCTCCTGCAAGAATCCGTGATAAGAATCATGTGGTGCATTGGTAGTTTCTGGTAAGACCGCCGAGTGAAAAGAAGCCACTGAAGGATTCGCATATGCATCCTTGCGAGTGGTACAGCCAGGATTGCTGCCGCTATCAAACCTAGTACTTTCAATACCTCCGCTGCTGTAGCTTTGTTCTTTGACACCAGTGAGCTGAGGTTTTGGCGAAGAAGGGAGACTCTTTCGATAGGGAGACGAAGAGTGGTGGTTGGGGTATCTAGCTCTGCTCCTATAAAAACGGTATGCTGAGATGGCGATAAGGCAGATTTTTCGAAGTTGATCGCAATGCCTAACTGATGGCAGAGTGTCAGAGTGTATTGTGTTGCCTGAGTCAACTGATGCCTGGTAGTAGTGGTGTGGGGCCAATAGTCTAAGTATGGAAACACCTGGAATCCTAGATGCCTCAGGTGAGCCGTGACCACTGCCATGCATTTGGCGAACACTCTGGGGACTGAAGCGAGACCAAAGGGCAGGGCTCGAAACTGGTAATGATTGGCTCCCAGCCAGAAGAAAAGATGATCTCTGGAGCGTCTGTCCATCTTTATGTGACAGTACGCGTCCTTGAGATCTATGGAGCACATCCAATCGCCTTTCCCTAAAAAGGGAAGAATGGACTGAAGCGTGACCATTCGAACTTCTCTTTCTTTACGAACTTGTCAAGTCTGTTGAGGTCCAAGATAGGTCTCCAGTCCCCTGTTTTCTTTGGTACCAAAAAGAATCTTGAGTAAGCTCCGAATCTGACTTGGTCTGCTGGGACTGGTTGGATGAGACTTTTTTTCTAGCAATCTGTAAACCTCTACGATTGCTTGTTCCCTGAGATTGGGTGGAACATCTGGGATTTTTTTGATTGGAATGGGAGGTGTAAAGAAAGGTACGAAATATGCTCTGGAAATGGTGCTTTGTACTCAAGTATCCGATGTTATGTTTATCCAGGCTTCTGGATACAAAGACAAGCGACCCCCGACTGCCTCCAGAGACGAACAGTCGGATCCCCTTTCAGGAGCACTGGTAGGACTGACCAAAGAACTGATCCCTGTCACCCTGTTGCTGCGGACCCCCTCTGCCACGGGGGCGGCGTCTTCCGTTATAACCCCCTCTTCTGCCTCTAGAGGGGGTTTCACCACGTATGTCGTGAAAGGCTGCTTGAGATTTTCGGAACCACATCTTTCCCCTCCTAGGGCCCTTGGGGTAGGGCCGAGTAGGAGTGGAAAAGCGGACTCCAACGGCAGACAAAGTCTTGCCATCCTGTTCACACCTGGTTAAAGTTTCCTTTACTTTGGGCCCAAACAGTGATGAGCCATCAAATGGGGTATTAATAAAAGAAGAATTGAAGGGTTCCGTAAAGGAACAGAGACGCATCCAGGCTTGTCTGCGAAGAGCAATGCCCGAACTAGCAGCTCTACTCGAACCATCAGCTGCATAAGATATGAGAAGCATGGACGACTTCACTACTGAGTTAAGGGTAGCGAGCTGGGCTTTGACTTTGTCGGCCACTCCTGCAGCTACTGTACCCTGGAGAGCATCTCCTAGCTCTTTCAGGAGATCTCTCTGTAGTCTTGTAAAATGGGTCAAGTAGTTCAGTGATTGCAAAGAAAAAGTCACTGAACTAAACATGCGCTTCCCATATCTATCCATAATCCTAGAATCTCTGTTAGGGGGATGGATAGAAGAGGATGTCTCAGATACTTCCTTTTCGGTGGCTGCAGCCACCACCATGGCATCCACAGGCACTCCCTTTTATCAAAAAAGGTTTATCGACTGGGGCAGATATGAATTTATTGGGCCTACAAGGGACAGGTTCCATGGCCTCCGGTGACTCCCACGCCCTACGAGAGATCAGATCCATGTGCACGTCGTAAGGCGGAGACACCCAAGAAGTGGAAGGTTGAGACCCAAAAGCCCTCAAGAGCACAGACTCATCCTCAGTAGGGGGTCTTGGACTGCCAGTCGCCCCTCTGACTAAGGATCTCTAGTATCTCTGCAAAAGAGATATCCTCAGAGAGGGACCAAGGGGACCCTTTTGACTCATCTAAGTCCGTGTCAGATGTCAAAGACTCAAGTGGGGAGTCTAAGTGCCTCCTCTTGCACAGTCTCTTTCTGGGCACCTCCTCAATGGGAGGGTCTGGGGAGGTCTCAGAAGAGCAGGGGACACCCTGTGGGGGTACTTGAGGCTCAGGGTCTCTACGCTTAGAGGGGTCGGTAGATGCAGAAGTAGACACAGGAGCTTGAGGGGAGAGGGAAAGCTGAACCAATGCTGATGCTGTCTTTGAAGAGAAGGAGTGACAAATGCTACAGATGTCTTTGAAGGTGCTTGGCCCCCAAGCAGTAGACACATTGAATATGTCAGTCAGTGATGGACATTTTCTGCCCACAATCTGGGCATTTTTTAAAACCCGATTTGGGATGGGATTTCTCCCTATCCTCTGACATACTGAGAAAAAAACCCAGTAAATAGATTCACAAACAACTAAGCCCAACCCGGGCACTATCTACATATATATATATATATATATATATATATATATATATATATATATATATATTACTGTTCTAGATATATATATATATATATATATATATATATATATATATATAAAAATAAAAATATATAAATAAAAATATAATACAAATATGGGCCTAAGAGTCCCACAGAAAAAAACCTAACTGCTAAAGGAATTAATAGTAGGATAAGGGGCTAAAGGCCCACACAAACTAAAAAGCCAAACAAGTCCCTAATTTAAAACAATTTTAACTGTCTAAACTATCTAAAAATAATGGAACACACACACACTACATAAACATATCAAAAAGGAAAACTTTTTAAAAACTTGCTGTTTCTAAAATGGTCCGAGCTATCTGGATCACCGAGATCTCTCTTGCCGCGGCAAACTAGATCTGAGGTAATTCTAGCAGTGCATGATGGGATAAGGGGCTGGTCTCAAGCTACTGGCAAACCTTGAGCTTGCTATCGGCCGTGTCAGAGCAGAGGATCGGCTCCAACCCATCAGTGAGAATAATCGGCGAGATTAACATCTTCACATTAAGAAGTTATGTACTCATCATAACGTTCCAAGTTGGTAGCCCATCTCACCCTTCATTTTTACATATGGGTTCAGAGCGGATCCTCTGCTCCAACACAGCCGATTTACAAGCTGGAAGACTTCTGGTTGGCTCGTGGCCAAGCAGGTATCCCATGGTGCACCAGTAGAATCCCCGGATCTTGTTTGCTGCTCACTAGAATAACAACCATAAAAACAACCAATACTAAAGGGTCTCCAACCAAGGGCAACCAAATTATTTCTTCCAGGATGGGGACAGGACGGTGGGTTGGTAAAAATGAAGGGTGAGATGGACTACCAACATGGAACGTTATGGTGAGTACATAAGTTCTTAATGTTAGGTAGTCCGATTTCACCTTCATTTTTACATATGGGACAGCGTCCCTAGCACCTTATTCTTGGGTGGCTCGTTGGAAAATACTCGAACACTGTGGAGCCAAAGGATGCTCTACCCCTGGATTCCACATCCAATATGTAATGTGTAATAAAAGTGTGAGGGGTAGCCCACGTAGCTGCTGCACAATCATCAAGTGGTACCCTGGCTTGAAAGTCTGCAGAGGTAGACAGCGACCTGGTAGAATGAGCCTTGATCCTGTAGGGTAAAGGTTTGCCCTCCGAGCTATAGATAAAGGCTATACAACTGGAAATCCAATTAGATAGTGTCACTTTAGAAACTGGTAAGCCCAATCTGGAGTCAGAAAAGGAAATTAATAATTGATCTGATTTCCTGAAAACTTTAGTCCGCTATAGATAAAAACATAGTCGTCTATGAACGTCTAGCTGATAAAAACGGTACTCAGCTGCATTACAGTGGTTAGGGAAGAAAACTGGGAGTTCTATTGATTGGTTTAAGGTAGCATTAGAACAAACTTCAGGGACAAAGGAGGGGTTAGTACATAATGACACCCTGTCTTTGTGAAAAATCAAATACGGTGGCTTAATAGTCAAGACCTGTAGCTCCAATACCCATCTAACTGATGTGATAAGCTACCAAAAACAAGGTCTTCCAAGACAAAAATTTTAGAGAAGATGAGGGGGAAGGTTAAAGGAGGGGAGAAGTCAATTTGGACAACAAAATTTAAATCCCAAGAAGCCACTGGTTCTTGCAGAGGTGGTCTCAATAGAGTGGTCCCTTTCAAAAAGGTCTTGCATAGCTTATGAGGTATTAAATTGCTATCTGGAAAACCTAAGTGAAAATGAGAAATCGCTGCCAATTGGACTCTGATAGTGGCAGCGGCAGATCCTTACTGAAAAAGCTCAGAAAGAAAATCCAGAATCACAGGGATAGAAGAAGTGTATGGATCTACATTCATTCTCTGTGCCCAAATAGAAAAACTTTTCCATTTACTGCCATACAGCCTCCTAGTTGAAGGTTTATGGGAGGACATAAAAATATGTGACACTGAGGATGATACATCATGAAGCCTGACAAGGGATGGAACTGGAGCAGCCACGCTGTCGATTTGAGGGTGTGGACTGAGGGGTGTAACGAACCCGACATGCGAGTCAATAGATCTGGAGCTGGGTCCAGAATCCAAGGATCGTCCAGGAGGAGAGGCTCGAGGAAGGGGAACCAGACCGGATGAGGCCAGTAAGGAACAATGAGGATCAACCTGCTTCCCAGCCAACTGGCTTTCTGAATCACTTTGGAAATGAGTGGGATTGGAGGAAAGGCATACAGAAGTCCCATGGGCCAATCATGAGCCATAGTGTCTCTGGGAGTCTCCCCCGGAGGGGGAATGAGGGAAAAATAGCTGCTGCATTTGGTATTGACTGGGCTGGCAAAAAGGTCGCAGCAAGGCTGTTCCCATTTCAAAAAATGTGATCCACTGTTTCCCTTTTCCGAGACCACTCGTGAGGCATTAAGATTGCCCGGATGAGTTTGTTGGCTATCACGCTGGTCGTCCCTGGAATGTGCGTTGCAACCAAAAAGCACTGGGAAGAAATTGCCCATTGCCAAACTTGCATGACCTCTCGAAAGAGTGGGTAAGATCTAGTACCTCCCTGTTTGTTGATATACCAAACCACCGACATGTTGTCTGATTGTATCACAACTGTCCCTAGAGGAAGAAGGTCTTGAACTGCTTGCAACGCCAGAAGCACCGCCCTCATCTCCAGAACACTGATATGCAGATGAGCCCTTTGTGTTTTTGCCATATGCCTTGGACAGTCCTGCTGAGATAATGCCCCCCCCCCACCTGATCTGGGAGGCATCCATGGTCACAGTGGCAACGGGTTGGGCCAGAACAAAGGGGGCACCCGTGATCAGTTAATTGGGAGCTATCCACCAAAGAAGGTCCTTCTTGCATGATTCCGTCAGTAGGATAGGATGACTGGAAGGACCATTAGGAAGACAGAAGCCACTGGAGAGTTCTCATGTGCAACCTGGATAATGGTACCAATAGAATTGTGGAAGCCATAGCCCAGAGGAGCTGAAGAACCCACTTTGTTTTGACTTTTTGCAACAGGAGAAAACGTTGAACTTGGGTGATTAAGTTCTGTGCCCGTTCGGCAGGGAGACGAGCTGTCATGTTCACTGTGTCTACCTCTACGCCTATAAAAATCACAGATTGAGAGGGGAATAATGCAGATTTTTTCCAGTTTATGGAGATCCCTAACTGAGCACACAGTTGAATCGTGGCGTCCCTGTTTTGGAGGAGTAGATGCCTGGTGGGGGTGGTCAGGAGTCAGTTGTCCAAATACGGAAACACCTGGAATCCCTGACATCTCAGGTGAGCTGTCACTACTGCCATGCATTTGGTGAACACCCTGGGGCTGTGGTGAGACCAAAGGGCAGAGCGCAAAACTGATAGTAACTGGCTTGCAGCCGGAAGCGTAGATGGCTTCTGGACACCTTGTCCATTTTTATGTGGTAGGCGCCCTGAAGATCCAGAGAGCACATCCAAAAGTCTTTCCCTAACAACGGGAGTATAGACTGCAGTGTTACCATCCGAAACTTGTCCTTCACTGATTCGTTCAATCTGCTGAGGTTCAATATTGGCTCCCAATCTCCGGTTCATTTTTGAACTAAAAAGAACCTAGAGTAAGTTCCGGATCCTATCTGGTCTGCTGGGATGGGATGGATGACTCATTTTAAGAGCAACTTGTTGATCTCCACAGTTGCCTGATCCCTGAGATTGGGTGGTACATCTGGGATCCTTTTGGGAACAAATGATGATAGGGAAAAGGGTATGATATAGGCTCTGGTAACAACTCTTTTTAACAAAAAGCCTGGCTAAATATCACCCAAGACAAGTGGGTACAAAGAAATGCGACCCCCGACCGGCCCCAGAGAAGCGCAGTCGGGCTCCACATCAGGAGCGCTGATAAGGCCATCCTCGAAAGGAATCACGGCTTTGTTGGTATTGTGGACCGCCCCTGCCTCTAGGGCGACATCTGCCGTTTCCTCCTCCTCTGCCTCTGAAGGAGGATTCACCCTGTGTGTCAGGAAAGACCCTCTGGGACTTCTTGAACCACATTTTATCGCCCCTTTGACCCTTGGGGCATGGTCTGGAAGAGACAGTAAAACGCACTCCAACGGCAGAAAACGTCTTTCCTTCTTGCTCACACCGAGTGAGTGTATCCTTCACCTTGGAACCAAACAATGAGGAACCATCAAACGGGGCGATGGTGAAAGTAGACTTGAACGGTTCGGCAAAATTACATAAGAGCATCCAGGAGGGACGCCTCAAGGCAACTCCGGAACCCGCTCCTCTACTCGCTCCATCCACAGCATAAGAGATAAGTCGCATGGAGGAGTTAACCATAAAATTTAAGGTGGACAACTGAGTAGAAGTCTTGTCAGGAACTCCCTCAGTACACGCACCTCGTATGGAATCTCCTAACTCCTTAAGGAGATCCCTCTGTAACCTTGGGAAGTGCGTGAGATAGTTCAGCGATCAAAGAATAAAGGCCGCTGAACTAAAAATACACTTCCAAAATCTGTCCATCTGTCAAGACTCCTTGTTTGGTGGATGAACAGATGGAAGTCTCCGCTAACTCCTCCTTCGTGGCCCCTGCGACCACCATGGCATCTACGGGAACGCCCTTGGACAAGAACTCTTTACCAGGAGGGGCAGACAAGAACTTATTTTCTCTCCTGGGGACTGGCTCCATGGTGTCAGAAGTATCCCACACCTTTCAACTAACTAGATCCATCAGTTCATCAAAAGGTGGAGACACCCAAGAGGCAGAAGGTTGAGACCCGAAAGCCTTCAGGTACACAAAGTCCTCATCAGAAGGGTTAACAGTGGGCCAGTCGCACTGCTGCCTAAAGGATCTCTAAAATGTCCACAAAGGAGACATCATCATAGGATGACTTGGGGGACCCTTCAGACTCCTCAAGGTCAATGTCTGATGTCAAAGACTCATCCTGGGAGTTGACATGTTTCCTCTTACATAACCTCTTCCGAGGAGGCTCCTCAGAAGGATATTCCGGGGAAGCCTCGGAAGAGTGAGGGCCACCAGCCAATTGCTCCTGAGGCTGCAGGTCTCTGCTGTCTCCAGAGAGAGTAGGGGCTGAGACTGAAGTGGGTGCTCTCGAGGGAAGAGTGCTGGTGCCACTGGTAGGGGCTGGAGAATGAGACAGCACACTCCTCATCTCAAACGCCAACCTCTCTGGCTCCGAAGACCTCCCCCACTCCAAAGAGATGAGGGTCGGAGCCAGAGCTGTCGGCTCAGAGATAGATGCAGGGTCCAAGCTCATCCTGGCCGAAGCACCGAGAGGAAGGCTCGGAACCGAAGATAGATTCCAACCCGGCTCAGAGATAGATGCAGGGTCCAAGCTCATCCTGGCCGAAGCACAGAGAGGAAGGCTCGGAACCGAAGATAGATTCCAACCCTCCCTGTCGGTGCCGAGAGGAGAGCTTCGGCCCCTGGACACGACGGACGGCACAGAGCATGTAGGAGCCAAACCCTGCTCCAAGGCAGCAACAAAGTGAGCTGGAACCGGCATTTCCTCCGTTGGCACCAAGCGCTCCAGCTTCGAAAGGCCACTATGGCTCAAAGGAGGAATAGCAGAAAAGGGCAAAGCTGGGATAAGCGACTCCGGAGCCGAATGGGTCGGAGCCAACAATAATTTTGGTAAGGCACAACCCTCTCCACATCT
This sequence comes from Protopterus annectens, assembly GCF_019279795.1. Taxonomy (NCBI): domain Eukaryota; kingdom Metazoa; phylum Chordata; order Ceratodontiformes; family Protopteridae; genus Protopterus; species Protopterus annectens. The sequence continues at coordinate 1,363,832,298 of NC_056741.1, forward strand.
TCTTCTGAAAGGCTCCTAGAAGACACAGTAGGGGATCTTGACCTGGGGGGCACTAGAGACTTAATTGTTACGGAAACCGGTAGGGAGCTTACAGACCGGCTCCGAGTAGCATAGTCAACTGCTGTATCAATAGGTTCAGAGATCGGTTCCGAAACACCTGTAACCGACTCTGACACCACCATGATGCTCCCCCCTTTGGCTCTGAAGGCTGATGAGTCGAGGAGGCAGATCTGGATTGTTTCGACTGTTTAGGAGGTGGCTCTGAGACACCAGCCAGTGCCAGAGAAGGCCTTTTTGAGGATTTTGATTTCCCAGACTTAGAGGAAGCCGAAGAACTGGATAGTGCTTTCTTAAAACATGGTTTCAATAGACCCTTGAGTATGAGTTTGTTCTTTCTCTCCCTTTAACACTCTAGGAGAGAAAGCATGGTAGAACAAGCACAATTCCTGTAAGTGGATGGCCCCTAGGCAGTAGACACAGGTACTGTGGCCATCCGCTAAGGACATCTTTTGGGAGCATTTCATGCACTTTTTGAACCCCTAGGGTTTATGCTCCTTACTTTCCTATTACACACACAAAACCGAGAGAGATTGAAAGAGAGAAAAGGGAGGAGGACTAGGTCCTCTAACTAAAACAGGCCTAGCCCTAAAAGGAGTTACAGGAGGACTAGGTCCTCTAACTTAAATGGGCCTAGCCCGGTGTAGTGAAAACTAGGTCTTCTAATTTAAACAGACCAGAAAAGGAAAGCCCGTTCACACAAGAGGAACCGTAAATGACACAATAAATTTCTATATTCCTAATAACAGATAGTATACTTGCAATCCTAGTAAATTCACAAGTGGATCCCCGCCAGAACCAACAATGTCAAAATAGCAGAAACTAACTAGTGACCAAAAAAGGTCAGAACAACAAAAGACAAGACAACAGGAGCTCCTGTTGACTAAGAGCAGAAAACCGCCAAAAACTCTACCTAACAATCAAAAAATGTGCAATGGCACCTAAAACTAACTGGCACACAGGATACCAATAACAACTAGTAAACTAAGTTACACTCAAAAAGGGCAAGCAATACAACTACCTAATATGTTAGCAACACTGGTGCAGCGGTAGCATTGTTGCCTCACAGCAAGAGGTTCTCCCGTTCCATTCTCGGTTGGAGTGCGGGGAGTTCCTTCTGTGTGGAGTCTGCATGTCCTCCCTGCCGTTGGGTGGGCGTTCGAAAGACGTGCGTAAATGGGCGTGCCTTCGTTGAAGGTTGAATGTCGAGCTGGCACCTCGGCATTTGTGAAAATATACTGCCAATCATTAGCAGACCTGAGTTCCACTGTGGCAACCCGTAACCAGAAAAAGCCGAAAGACAACTAAATATACCATAAAGGTTCTAATAAAGCATTGAAATATAAAGAATTTTGAAAAACTTAGCCAGAGCCAAGAGAAGCACAACCAAACTCAATGTGGCAAACGAGATCTGGGGATTGTACTGGTGCACCATGGGATACCTGCTTAGCCACGAGCCAACCAGAAGTCTTCCAGCTTGTAACCAACTCGGAGCAGAGGATCGGCTCCGAACCCATATGTAAAAATGAAGGTGAGATCAGACTACCTAAAATGAAGGAGGAGTCAGTTTAATATGCAAGTCCGTAGGCCTGAATACACCCTCAGAAGCCGGTGCCTGCACAGCGGCTCCGGACCCATCCAAGGTAGAGACATCCGCTGGTTCCATAGTTGAAGCATCTTGCGGCACACAGGACTCTGAATGGGTCTCAGTAGAGGCCTGCGAATCTGAAGTAGCAGGTATCAGGGGCTGCGAAAGTGCCTGAGTACCAGCGAACTGGTGACTGGCTTGGGAAAAGCATCATTGGCAGTTTTGGACCTCAACGGCCTGTCTCTGTCTTTATCCTTGCATTTTTTCGGAATCCCGGCACTCAGATGGCTAACCAATGACATTTCTGGATAATTAAACCGAGAACCGAAATATTTAGAGGCGAAAATATACAGACGATGGATAGTGCGCTGATTAAATAAAGCACAAAACCAACAGCAAGGTACGTCGTGGTCAGGGCCTAAGCAAGGAATACAGTACGAATTAAAATCTTTATGAGGTATTTGCTTTCCACAAGTAACGCAGTTAACGTTTACTGACATCGGGAAGGAGCAAGAAAAAGTTTCTCCAATGGGGTACTTAGCTTTAGTTGAAGACTTCGGTTCTGAAACTCAAAAACAAAAATTTCAGGAGCCGGCCGACCGGCACTTGTCAACTGCTTCTGCTTTGGGCAAGAAAGACTGATGTAATGGTGTCAGCTGCACGTTTTATACCCCTGACGACCTGACGTAATGGAAGAAGGGACAGCAACCGACGCAGAACCCAAGACTTTGTTAATCAGGCCGACTGAGGGCCACCTGCAAGGAGATAACCCAAATGCAATGACTGAAACAGTGAAACATGAAGAACATCTGTGTTCGAGTTGGCAGCGAGATAGTCTAAAGATCCATGCTTGTACATCCATCTACATACCCCACTGCATATGAGCAGAGGTCATGACCTCAGATGGATGTCAGCTGTGACAGCCCATATGTCAGGAATACTGTAACAGTGATTTCAGTCAGGACAAACTGTTTTCCCAACAAAACAGAAGTCTGTGAATTCCCAAGCTCAAAATCTACTGTGAGGCTATTCACTTACGAGTAATATATTATGTGCAAAATAAATTAGAACCTCAAGTGGAAAATGACAAACACAAGTAGGGGGCACAACTGGGAATAAAAAGTATGCAGAAGAATATACACTTAGCACATTAACAGGTATTTTAAAGTACACTTGCATGGAAGGAATAGCACAGATAGGGTTTGCACAAAACAAAAAAGGGGGTCAGGAATAAGTGATAAGGAAGACGGTACTTAAAGAAAAAAGAAGTTATGTCTTACCATAACGTTCCATCTGAGTTGTAGATCTTTATTCATTCTTTACAGATAGGACCTCAGTTCAGTTCTTGGAACCGAAACGGCCGTTTCCCAGCTCGTGCAAGCCAAAAACGCTGAGCTAAGAACCTACCTACAATACCCCTCTCCTAGATACTCCAGATCAAGGTTGCCCGCCCTAGGTAAAGATGCAGTAATAGAAAAAATAGGAGGCTCTGTCTGAGCAGATACCCTAACCAAGAGTACCTGAGATCCACCAGAAGACCAGGCAGGAGGAAGGAGGGAGGGAAGTAACAAATGAATAAAGATCTACAACTCAGATGGAACGTTATGGTAAGACATAACTTCTTTAACTGATGTTGTAAATCTTTACTCATACTTTACAGATAGGACTGAGTCCTCAGCTACTTGAGTCCTGGGTGGCCCTAAGGAAGGATATTCCTGAGCACCACAGAACCAAAAGATGCTCGTCCCCTGGAGGCCAAATCCAATTTGTAATGAGATATGAAGGTATGAGGGTCTTGCCCATGTGGCTGCTGCGCATATATCATCCATAGAGGCTCTGGAATGAAAAGCTACAGAGGTAGCCACAGATCTGGTAGAATGAGGAGCTTTTATTCTGAAAGGTAAGGGTAGCTTATTCTGCTGGTAGATAAAGGTAATGGCATTTCTAAGCCAAGAGGATAAGGTCACTTTGGAAAAAGGTTTATCCAATCTGGGTCCTGCAAAGGCCACAAACAATCTGTCTGTTTTCCTGAAAGATTTAGTCCTGTGCAAATAACAATGAAGCTGTTGGTGCACATAAAGGGTGTGCAAAAGGTACTCCCCTCTATTAGAATGCCTTGGGAAGATAACCAGCAGGTCAACAGATTGATTAATGGAAAAAACAGAAATGACCTTGGGCAAAAAGGAAGGGTCAGTACGAAGGGACACCCTGTCCGTGTGGAAGATCAAGTAAGGACTCTTGACACTCAAGGCATGCAGCTCAGATACTCTTCTCGCTGAGGTGAGTGCTACTAGACGCATGGTTTTCCAAGACAAAAAATTTAAGTCACATGAATCAAAAGGCTCAAAGGGAGAGCCTGTAAGAGATGGAAGCACCATAGCAAAGTCCCAGGGATCTAAGGGAGGCTTGACTAGAGGTTTAGCATGTAATACTCCCATCAAAAAAGTCTTCCATAGGCGGTGTGACATAATCAAAGAATTTTCCAGACCATTATGAAAATTAGCGATAGCTGCTAAATGTACAGTGATCGTTGAAGCTGAGGCTCCTGTATGCAGGACAGTAGCCAGGTATTGCAGAATCTTTTGAATAGGCATAGAGAAAGGGTCTATGTTCTGATCTTTGGCCCAAACAGAAAACCTAGTCCATTTTCATAGAATAAACCTTTCTAGTGGAAGGTTTGTGTGAGGCCAGAAGAATTTCACGAACAGGAGGTGGGATGTCAGGTAGTCTGGCAATCACTGGAAATGGAGGAACCAGGCTGCGAGCTTGAGACTGTGCAGGTTCAGGTGGATCAATTCCTGAGGATGGGATAACAGGTCCTGGGAATGGATCCACGGGCTGTGAATCAGATGAGGCCATAGAAAAGAGAACCAGACTTGATGTGACCAGTAGGGAGCAATGAGGATCACTTTGCTTTTCAACCTCTGAGCTTTCTGGAGAAATTTTGGGATGAGGGGAAACGGGGGAAAGGCATACAGAAGACCCGGGGGCCAATCGTGTGTTAGAGCGTCCCCTCGGTGATTCCCCCTGAGGGGGAATCAAGGCAAAATAGCTCCTGCATTTGTAATTCGGGGGGGGGGGAGCAAACAGGTCACAGCAAGGATTGCTCCAATGCTGGAAGATCTGAGCGGTTATTGCAGGATTGAGGGACCATTCGTGAGGCATCAGGATGTTCCTGCTCAGATTGTCCACAATAAGGTTGGAGCTCCCGGGAATGTGCGTTGCTATAAGAAAGCGATTGGAAGCTATCGCCCAGTGCCAAATCCTCATTGCTTCCCAACACAGGGGGTAAAATTGGGTTCTTCCTTGGTTGTTGATATACCAGACAACTGACATGTTGCCTGACTGAACTGCAATGGTCCCTGAAGGCAGGGATGCATGGAACACTTGCAACACTAAGAGAACTGCCATCAGTTCCAGGACATTTATGTGCAAGTTGGCCTCGAGGGGGGTCCAGGTGCCTTGGACAGTCTTTCCCTGGAAATGTCCCCCCCACCCCAAAAGAGAAGCGTCTGTTGTCACCGTGGCCATGGGTTGGGGAAGACAGAATGGTCGACACCAAAGATTCTTTTGTGGCTCCATCCACCACAGCATTTCCTCCTTGCAATGGCTCGTAAGGCGTATCATGTGGTTGAGTGGGTGAGTTAACAACGACCACTGTACGGAGAGGAGCCACTGCAGGATTCTCATGTGCAGTCTCACCAGTGGTACCAAAGTAATGGCAGCTGCCATGGAGCCCAAGAGTTGCAGTACAAGACGCGCTGGTACAAACGTGTGAGGCAGGACGACTTGAATTTGGTGTTTTATTTTCAAAAGCCTGTGAGGGGGGAGAGAAGCTTGGCAGGATATTGTGTTGAAGACCGCTCCAATAAACTCCAGTGTCTTTGTTGGAGACATCTGAGATTTGTCTTTGCTGATTGCAATCCCTAAGCGGAGAGCAAGATCTTGAGTGTAAGAAAGGCTGTGAACTAGGAGATTCCTGGTCGGAGCAGTAAGGAGCCAATCATCTAGATAGGGAAACACCTGGAATCCTTGTAGTCAAAGATGAGCTACCACAACTGCCATACATTTGGCGAACACTCGGGGGGGGGGGGGGGCTGTTGAGAGACCGAATGGCAGTGCCCTGAACTGGTAGTGATTGGCTCCCAGCTGCAAGCGGAGAAACCTCCAGGAGCGGTGATCCATCTTTATATGGTAGTACGCATCCTGTAGGTCTATAGAACATATCCAATTGTCTCTCCCTAGGAAGGGAAGAATGGACTGTACTGTGACCATCCGGAATTTTTGAGGTTTGATAAATTTGTTCAGTAGGCTGAGATCCAGGATTGGTCTCCAGTCTCATCTTTTTTGGCACTAAAAGGAACCTCGAGTAAAACCCGAATCCTGTCTGTTCTGGTGGGACTGGTTGGATGACCCTTTTTCTTAGCAGTTTTTCTATTTCTAAGGCTGCTAATCCCCTCTGATTGGGTGGCACATCAGGGATTCGTTTGACGGGTCTGGGAGTTAGGTCGAAGGGTATTTGGTAGCCTCTGGATATTATCTCTGCACCCAAACATCGGTAGTAATAAGATGTCAGGCTAGTAGATGCAGAGAAAAACGACCCCCGACTGCTTCCAGAGGAAAACAATCAGGCAGCTGCTCAGGAGCACTGGTAGGGTCTGTCAGAGAAAGAATCTCTGTCTCCCTGGTAATGCAGACCCCCTCTACCCCGAAAAGGACGTCTTTCATGAGTAGCCCCCTCTGCCCCGGGGGGGGGGATTGCTCACCACGAGTGTCAAGAAAGGATCCTTGGGATCTCTTGAACCATATTTTCCTCCCTTCTGGTTCCTGGAGTAGGGTCTCTGGGGGTTAGAAAAACGTATGCCCACAGCAGACAACGTCTTTCTGTCTTTCTCACTACGTGCAAGTGTGTCACGTACCTTGGGACCAAAAAGTGCAGATTTGTCGACCGGCGTTAATGAAGGAAGATTTAAAAGGGTCTGCGAAATCACACAACCGCATCCAAGCATCACGTCTCATGACAACACCAGATGCGGTCGCTCGGGCTGCCCCCTCGGTGGTGTGAGGTATGAAACACATCAAGGAGTTTGAGATGGATTCAAGGGTAGCTAGCTGCGAGGCGACAGTGTCACGCACCTCATCAAACAGTACCCCCACCAAAGAGGAAGCCATTTCAGAAATTAAGTCTCTTTGGAGGCGAGTATAATTCAATGACCGAACGGCAAAGGTCGCTGAAGCACAAGTCCGTTTCCCCAGTCTGTCCATGATCCGGTATTCCGTATTTGGAGGATGAACAGTGGAACTATCGTCTGCCAATTCCCTTTTGGTGGCTGCCACCACGACCACAGAGTCAACTGTCAGCTGCTTGGACCAGTGGGGCTGGTCTTCATGTGTAGATAAAATGTTGTCCGGCCTCCGGGGGACAGGTTCTACATTGCCCGGGGCCTTCCAGGCACTCTGCACAATTAGTTTAACTAGATCATCTGCTGATGGGGTCACCCAGGAAGTAGATGGCCAGGTACGGAAGGCCTGCCGAAACAGATTCTTCAGAAGAAGGGTTAGAGGACTTCCATTTCCCCCACTGTTTGAGGGTTTCGAGAATGTCTCCGAATAAAACGTCGTCTGGGAGAGAACAAGGGGACCCTTCCCCTTCATCACAATCAGTGTCTTCTGTGATAAGATTCTTCCGGGGGGGGGGTCAAGGTGTTTCCTCTTGCACCGTTTCTTCCGGGGTGGCTCTCCAGTGGGATCTTCTGAAGAAGATTCCGGAGAAGGGGTTGTCTTCACAGAGGTTCTGATACTGGTGTCAAAGGGTCTGGTTGTGAGCCTTTGGAGTGAAGGGCCTTATCCATCACCTCTGCAGAAGGAGCACCCGAGACTAATTCCAGTTGAGGGGTGACGAGAAAACTGGGAACTGTCAGAACCGTGGACATAGACGGTGCCGACGAGAAAATATGTGTCGGATTAGGTGCCAAGGTACGGACAGTCCAAGCACCGCTCCGAGAAAGCATCGGCTCCATCGTAGCTGATGCTGCAAGGGTGATGGGTGCCGACTGGGAAGGCACTGCTGTTGGAGCCGAGACAGTATGTACTGAAGCGGGAGCTGGGGGGGGGGGGAATAAGCAGGGGAAGATGAGACAGAAGATTCCGAGCTGGGGGGGGGGCAGGAGGTCTAGCTGGAATGGGCAATCCCCTAGCTACCTGAAGCTGGTCTGCAACCCGCACTAGGTCTAGTTCAGAAATACTCCTAGTGGATCTAAAAGAGGCTGCAGAAGGGGAATCAGGTCTTTCTAGAAAGGGACTAAACCTCTGCCTCAAGAAAGGATCGTAAGTAGGAGAATATCTAGTACTTGGCATGAAATCGGGTTTTGGAGCCAAAGAAACTGTCAGCAACATGGCCGGGGATGGTGCCAAGACATGTGCAGTCATCGAGGCCCATAGAGCCAAAGAAGCGGTCAGCACCATGGACAGGGATGGTGCCAAGGTATATACAGTCATCGGAGCCCATGGAGCCGAGGAGGCTGTCAGCACCATGGACCGGGATGGAGTCGAGGCATGAACAGTCATCAAAGCCGATGTAGGAGCCAAAGACGGCACCAAAGTCAGTGGTGCTGTGTTTGGAACTGAGATAGGAGTGAATACCATGGTGGGCACCGAGGGAGAGGACACAGATCCTGGTGCCGAAGAGGTCTGCGCCGAGGGCGCCAGTGAAGCACGGGATGGACTCGGTTCCCTAACTTGACAGAGATGCAGGGACTGAGTGACTCGTTTTTCCTTACAATTTTTGGTCTTAGGAGGGGGTGAGACCTCCAACCCAGATAGAGCCTCCGAGAAAGGAATCTTGAGTAAACCTTTTAAAATGAGTTTATTCTTATGTTCTGCTAGTGTCCGATTAGAAAAACCAGCTTTCAAATGATCTACGCCCAAACAGTAAACACAACAGACATGTATATGAGTTAGGCATCTTACGTCCACACATGTCACACTGTTTAAAACCCAATTTAACTTTGTCTGACATGGTAAAAGAAACAATACTATCCTGTAGAAAAAAAAAATTTTTAAGGAATATCACCAGTAAAGGAAGCCTGTCAAATACAGGAGAGAGGGACAGTCAAAAAAAGGTAACATTTTAAATTACCAAAATAAAAGGGTAGGAAATAGGCCTAGGTTATATGCGACAGTGAAAAAAGACTAAGTTGACTAACAATTTTGAAATTCAGAAGAAAAACTGTCATAAAAATAACAAATTACTACTTAGCTTGAGAGAGATGGCTAAACACGTCTGACCAACAGTGCGGCAAACAAGATCTGAAGTATCTAGAGGAGAGGGGCATTGTGAGTAGGTTCTTAGCCGAGAGTTTTTGGCTTTCACGAACTGGGAAATGGCCATTTTGGTTCCGAGGATGGAACCGAGGTCCTATCTGTAAAGTATGAATAAAGATTTACAACTTCAGATCAAGATTTTGGGCACAAGTATTAGAAAATAAGACTTTTAGGAAATGGCAAAAAAGGGATATAGTTAAACGTAGAAAGACTGGCTTATTTGAGTCTAATAACAGACTATAAGCAGATTTAAAAAAAAACTGCTAGATGAGAAATGTTGAAAATGTGAAACGGACAGTGTTATCTGGGAGCGTCAAATTTAAAACGGTCGGTACAGGAACCCCCAAGGTTAATATGGGGAGTAGACATACCATTCGAGAAGGATATAATGCTATTAAGTTGGGTCCCTGGCAGAGTTGAACGAATATACTCCTAGGCCTCATCAACACTGATCCAGTTAATGGCTAAAAGTACAGTTTTGTACCTACCATAAATGTAGATGTTCGAGGATCCACATTGCTGCAGTCCTAACTATTTCCAGTCGGCCCGAATACCAAAGAGTATATGGCTGTGGGTCAGGCGCATTAGACTGGTCACCAGCGCCATCTTGCCCCAGATGTCAGAAGACCCTAAAAAGACAAGGCCAAAACCAAAAACTCCAAACATACCTGCACCAAAAATATGTACAATAAATACAAAATTACCAGAATATAACCACACCTACACAACCACCCCTAAACACAGAGGGAAGGAGGGTAAATTGACTGCAGCAATGTGGATCCTCGAACATCTACATTTATGGTAGGTACAAAACTGTACTATGTTCTTCATTCCACATTGCTGCAGTCCTAACTATTGGGTAGAATCCCAAAGCAGAGGTAAGGGAGGCTGGCAAATCATAAGGAAGCAGGAGCTGACAACATGCCTTGCAAAATAGCTGTGGCAAAACCAGCCCTAGACTTAGAGTAGAGAGGAAGGTGATAATGCTTAGAGAAAGTATGCACTGAACTCCAAGTAGAAATGTTGTTGAAGTGGCAGTAGCCCTAGTGGAATGAGGCCTAATCCCAGCTGGAATCTCCTTGCCATGATGGGAATAACAAAATGCAATGCAAACCCAATCCACCTAGAAATAGTTTGTTTTGACACAGGCTTGCCCTAACTCAAAGCAAAAGAAACAAACAACTGCTGAGACTGCCTAAAATCCTTAGTCCTGCTTAAATAATAATTGCCTGTGTACATCTAAAGTGTGCAAAATCTTTTCCCTTTATTTTGGGGTCTGCAAAAAGTAGGCAAATGAATAGTTTGGTTTAAAGCCACACTAGAAACCACCTTAGGCATAAAGGAAGGATAATGATACAAAATCAAAAAGGCTCTACCGCCATAAGCCTGCAAAATTCAAACCCTTCTTGCAGAAGTAATGGCCAACAAAAGCAGTCTTCCATGACAAGTATTTCAATTCAGCAGTAGCCGCAAAAGGTTGTAGAGTAAGTTTCTCCAACACAAAATTGAGATCCCAAGCAGGAGTAGGAGCTCTACGTGGGGGTCTTCTCAAAACTCTCAAACTCAGGTTCCACCCTAGGCCTCTTATCAGGAGGGGGCATAGAACCTCTAATCATAGTAATCAAATCCTCTGCCATTTTAAGCATATGTTTCTTAGGCAAAGACCCTGAAGCACTAGGAGAAACCCCCACTGAAGCTAAACTTGGCCTGCCTCTCAAAGAAGCCTTGGAAACAGAAGGAGGCTCTAACCACCTTAGGAAGAGAGGAAGAACAGCCACCTGAGAAGCCCCCTCAGCCTGGCCTACTTCCTGAGAGGACACATCCTGTAACAGTAAAGTCTCTCTCTGAGACTCCAAAGAAATGCTGCTTTGTCCTTTAGGCTTTTGGCGCTTCCCAAAACTAACCTGGCACAGTCTAACCTTCTCTTAATAGTCGCGTTTGTAAAATCTAGCACAAGGCATCCCAACACGCGTCGTGCTCAGGCCTTCTCTTAATAGTGCGCTTTGTTAAACGCTAGCAGAATCCAACAACGCAACAAGGCGGCTCTTAAAACAAGGTATACACAAAGTATGGTAAAAATACAGTTATTCACTTTTTCTGACATCCGGTTAAATACTGAGGCAAGAAAAACCAAAATATTCCCCAGGGTATGTCTAGCGAGGTAAGCAACTTTGATTCGGTCTGAAACTCTGACTTCAGAAACTTTCATAATAGTTAGGACTGCAGCAATGTGGAATGAAGAACATCTGCTGTCACAAAGAAATGAATCAAGGAAAAGCCCAACATAAAATGTGACAGAAATCAATGAAACTACTCCTAGAACAAAAGTAAACCCAGCACTCTTAGTTTTATGTGTAGAACGCACGGTAATACCAAACGCAGATCGCTAGCATCATTCTTTTTTGCGGGGGAACACTCGCTCATCTCTGCTGGCTTATTAGCCTGCCATATTAGAGTTACGTACTGGCACATTTCACTACTGTATTACACTTTGATACTTTACAATGTTTTAGCTAATTGAACAAAGCATCACTACCTATTGGCGTGGAAAACTTTTAATTGCTAAGCACAGACTGTTAGCATTGTTTTCTAATGCATAGTAACACACGCTCAATACTGTTGGCATTTTTTAGCCTGCCATAGTTGTTTAATTGTTTTCGTTTAACAGCTAGTGTACTGTATTTAGTAACCAATGCTGGAAACTGTAACTGGAACTAATGTTTAGCAAGTATTGAACTGTATTTAAATTCCAATGCTAGCAACTGTTGCAAGCAATTTTAACTCATAAGTGCTAACTACACGGAACTGTTGAGCACAGACTAATACTCTGTGTCTAATGCGTGGAAGCACACGCTCAATACTGTTTGTTTTTGGCCTGTTATACTTGTGTTTATAAGCGTCCAGTTAGATATGGTCATATACATCACCGTTTGCTTTTAGCCTGTATTATTTGTTACAACAGTGGCTGCTTAACTAAGGACAAGTTTTTGTTGCCTAATATTATCTATGTCTGTTAAGACCCTGCTTGCGACTCAGTCTCCTGACTGCAAGGAATCCTGTGTATTAATATAAGTTTCCTGGGCACATTTTAACTGTTTATTACCTACATACACTAATGAATAACAGAAGGAACCGATAATGCCTGTTCGATAGTCTTAATTTGTTTGCTTGTACCTTGTTTTCCTTTCTGCTACTGTTGTCCTGTCACTGTATTCCACACACTACCCTACCTGAAAACTGACATCCAACTTTTGCCTGTGTGTGGCCACAGTGTTGGTTGTGCGCAAAGTGCTTTTTTTCTTTCCTCTTTTCCTTGCATACCATTCCAGGGTCCTATAGAGGACTTTCACCCTTGTGTATTTGGCTGTTATGGTACCTCCACCTTCACTCACATCTGTACTAATCTCCTAAAGGCATTTTTCTTCCCTTCTCATCTAGCTATATCTCACTGCTCCTTTGCACTATCCCCTCCCTCCTATCTCTAATACAGTACCTGACTCTCACTAATTATCTTGTCGTCCCTTTTTTTTTTTTTTAACAGTCTATTATCTGTGGGGTCCCACTCTCTCCTACCCAGGAAAGACAATAATATCCACAAAAACTCTTTAGACCCACAGACACCACAGGAAAGAACCGGTGAAGACTCCTACCCTTTCTGCTCCCCTTGGAACGACAATTCCCCTTCATTAGAAAAAATACAAACTCAATGTACGTAACATTATTCTATAATGTTGCATTAATTTAACTACTTCTGTTAAGAGCTTAGTACTACACCCTACTAGCACGCGATAGCAGCCATACTAGCACGCGATAGCAGCCATCTGCAGAACCTTTGTACCCCCAGTCTAGCCACACTGTTATAAATAGGGGTTCTCTTAATTATAAACTACTTTACCATTATTTTTCTGTAAAGGATTCTTCTCTGCTGTCATTTCCCCCTGTCGCCACGAGGTGGCACCCTATACCTATAACATAACATACCATACACCTTACCTTATTCACCTCTTTCATTCCAAACTCAAACCTCTATCGTTCAGCTTTTACCCAGTTTTTTCACTACTCTTTGCCTGAAACTCCAAAAATAACCCTTGCCCTGCCCAACTTACATTTCTTCTGTTTTTACCCTGCAAACGCTCTTCAGCAATCACCTACCTTTTAACTGTAGTCTTGTACAGCCACTGATTGTTTTTTGCTGCTGTGTCTTGTCCATCCTTTAGCTCTACTCGCTCCCGTTGGCCCTGCAGGCTCACTCCGTTCCCCTACGCTACCCCCAAATCCCACCCACCCCCAGAGCACCTGACCTTATACTTCCATAGCCACACCTCCACCCAATAACCTACCTTATCTCATTAATTAATCCATAGCCACACCTCCAACCCATAACCTACCTTATCTCATTAATCAATTACATATTTTACCCTTGATTGTTTTTTGCCTTCCTCTCCCTATTTCCCCTAGCAGCTCCACCCCTTCACTGGTCTACTCTACAACCCAATTTGACCTGTTTATCTAAACCTATAAGCCTCACAATGACTAGCCCAGACAGGTCAATACACTTTAAAGTAATCCTCTGGTCTGTATGTCTTACCTCTCTACTAATATCTTACAGCTTAAGCTACTATGAAGCCCTAAGCTTTACTAGATTTCAACGCCCTACAAGGCAAGCAAGCCCATTCTCTCTTACAGCTTCTCACACCCATATTAACATAACATCATAATCATCCTACCTTCTTCCACAATTTCACAGATTATCCCATACTAAATATTTCCAAATCAAAAAGGAATGCACTATATTCTTTAAAGTCTTCAAACTTAAATATAATCTTCAACTAGATCTACTTCAACACGGTGACATTCATCCAAACCCAGGTCCTTACACTACCACTACTGACTCCATCAGCCAATAGTTCACCTTCTAACAACCCCACCAACACCCTAAACTCTCTTTTGATAGGCCATTTTAACACACGCAGTTTAAACAATAAAATTACACAACTTCATGCCCTATTAGACACCTATTCTTTTGACATCTTATGCCTAACTGAAACTTGGCTCAAACCCACAACTAAAGACAACAATATAATTCCACCACGGTATAACATACTCCGACTTGACCGTCTAAATAAAAAGGGTGGTGGGGTTGCTTTACTGTTTAAATCTGAATTGAACATCACCTCAATAGACATTCATCCACCATCACCTTCAAATCTCGAGATTTTAACCACCAAGCTCCAAATAAATGCTAATAAATCCATATACATTATTTGCTCATATATCCCCCCAGGAAATAACATTAACACTCTTGAAAATACCCTTAGCTGGCTCTCACTGACCCTCCCAAAGGAAACCATGCTCCTTGGTGATTTTAATATTGACTGGAATGGTTGTATCGCTCCCAAACCTACTACTCATGTAAACCTATTTAGCTTTCACCAAACCATGTCATTCCTCACCAGGACCCACAAACCTAGCAAGAAACAAACTACCTTAGATTGGATATTACTTAACAGCAACCATCTCAAGTACAAAACCGGCATACTTCCCGACGAAATTAGTGACCATTCCCTTACCTTCATAACTAGAAAAAAAAGACCACCATTCTCAATGAAACAATATTTAGAACAACCCATAACAAAACAAATTTCAACCTAGTGAACTTCCAAGCAGAGCTCAAAGCATGCAACTGTGGTCACCCCTGAAATGCCTGCCTCTTGACGAAGCAGTCTCTTTCTTTAACAATAAATTTCTGCAAATCCTCGATAACCATGCTTCCTCATGTACTGTCAGAGCTAAAAATAAACCTGCTCCCTGGCTCTCTGAGACTAGGCACAGCATTAGACTAAGAAATAAAATCTGGTCCAAATGGAGGAAATAAAAAAAACAAAACAATAGATCACCTAAACTTTAGACAGCTTCGAAATTCCACAAAAAGAGCTATAGTCCTTGACAAAAAAAAAAAAAAAAAACTACCACAAACTCCAAAAATCCCGGCAGCAAAACCCACAAAAGTTCTGGTCAGGAATCAACAAACTGCTGCATCCAGGTCACTCCAAAACTCCTATCTCCTCTAACCTAACTCAAAGCCCTCCAAACATAATTGCTGACACTTAATAAAATTTTCTCCAAAACTGTCCAATCCCTAGCTAACACCTTACCACTTGCCACCACCACAGAATCTCTTCCACTAACCAATCTATGCCAAACTTTTCATCTCCAGCCCGTTCCCAGATCACACTCTACTTCTTAAACTAAAATCATGTACACCCATCAGCTGATTTCCTCCTAGCTGAATACCTGCAAATTGCAGCAGGAGTACTAGCCTACCCAATCTCCATCCTAATAAATAGATCCATTACTGAATCCTACATCCCATCTCTCTGGAAGATCTCACATATCATCCCCTTGCATAAGGGAGGCAACTCAAACGAACTCGCAAACTTCCACCCTATAGCCCTTCTCTCACCCCTAGCAAAAGTTATGGAGAGATGTATTCACCATCAACTACTTCATCACCTCCTTGAAAATAACCTATTAGTGGACTGCCAACACCGTTTCAGGCCTTTCCACAGCACTACCACTGCACTCCTATCCTTTACTGACTGCATTAATAAAAATAGAAATAATAACCTGCTCTCTTCAGCCCTCTTTATAGACCTCTCCAAGGCCTTTGATATGGTGAATCACCAATTACTATCAAGCATTCTCAAATCTCTTTCAATTGATACTCGAGCAGTTAAATGGTTTCATTCATACCTTGAAAATAGACAAGCAATCCGCTAGGAGAACAACTTATCCTCCCAGCTCCCAATCACTCTTGGGAGTCCCACAAGGATCTATTTTGGGTCCACTCCTCTTTAGTATTTTCATTAATGATCTGAAAACCTCCCTTTCCCAAACCACCTGCATACATATGCTGACGATTCAACTCTAATCTGCCATGCTTCCTCTCCAACTGAACTCCAAAACAGGACACAAACTGTATTCACCCTAATGGAAAAATGCTTCCACCAACGGTGTCTCCTCTTGAACCCAAATAAAACAAAACTACTACTGTTTACACCTACACATAAGACCCCTCCACTCAATCTCTTACTTACCTCTAATAATGGTACTGTCATCACTCCCGACACTACCACTAAACTCCTAGGTGTAACTATAGATAATAACCTCAACTTTGACACACACATTAACCCAACTATTAAATCTGTAAATAGAAAACTTGGTTTCCTGTATAAACTCGAACCAGTTCTCACAGCCTCTGCCAAGATTACTATTGCTCAAACTCACCTGATTTCAACCCTCCTCTATGCCTCCCCCATACATACAAACCTAACCAAAAGCAATTTAAATAAACTGGCAACTTCTTACAACAACATAGTCAGATTTGCCACAGGTACACCATTTAGAACCCACCACTGCCAAAATCTGAAACTACTAGGATGGCTGGAAATACAAAATCAACTACTCTACCAGCAACTCACCTTTATCCACAAAATCTTACACCATCCCACTAATACCCCTATACTCAGTAACCTCCTCAATCCTTATCAAAACCTTCCAACCCTACGTTCCGCAAATAGATTACAAGTAGCCACCTTAAAATCTAAAAACAAATCAGGGGACTGTCTTTTCTAACTCTGTTGTTAAAACATGGAACAAACTCCCAAATGAACTAACTTCTACCACATTCACCCACCTTTTCAGAAACCAATTAAAAATTTTCTTAAAATCCCAAAGGCTTTGCCTATGCACCAAGCCTGACTGATACAATCTTCCCTTGCCTTTAGCTTTTTTGACATCAATTCTTCTACTTCTACCTTTCTTTGGCTCTCTCTCCTAAAAATATAAATACTTTGCTGTCTTCATACCCTTCATTACTATGTCAATTTCCTCAACACAACATACTAACTAACTAATGCTTATACTTACTTATGATAAATGTTGTGCCAAATGACAAACAAAAATTTGCATAGTGTTACCCTATCTGCTTACTGCTGCTGAAGTAAGTTGTACATGAATAAGAAGTTATGTCTTACCATAACGTTCCATGTTAGTTGTCTTCTTCTCGCCTTCTTTCTTGCTGGATGGGTTCGGAGCCGATCCTCGGCTCCAACTCGGTCTATACTATAGCTCGAGAGCTATTTTTACCGGCTCGAGGCAGCCCTATATCCCACAATACCATGCGCTAACTCCCCAGATCTCGTTTGGAAGCTAAGACATAGTATAAATAATAATATTATAATAATAATATTATAATCCTCTTTTACGAGTACAGATTACCTGCTAGTAACACTAAGGATACAAAGAAAAAGACGCAACATATTGTATCTCCAGAAATGGAAGGACTCAGAACCTCAAGTCTATC
The DNA here is from genome assembly GCF_019279795.1 of Protopterus annectens. Classification (NCBI taxonomy): domain Eukaryota; kingdom Metazoa; phylum Chordata; order Ceratodontiformes; family Protopteridae; genus Protopterus; species Protopterus annectens. The sequence continues at coordinate 1,363,849,631 of NC_056741.1, forward strand.
CAGGCTAGGGGGCAGGAGGGAGGGACGCAAGAAAGAAGGCGAGAAGAAGACAACTAACATGAAACGTTATGGTAAGACATAACTTCTTAATGTTAGGTTGTCATTCTCGCCTTCATTCTTGCTGGATGGACAGCGTCCCTAGCATCTTAGTCCTGGGTGGCTCAATGGAACAGACTCCTGAGTACAGTGGAACCAAAATCAACTCTATTTCTGGAGGCTAAATCAAGCTTGTAATGGGCAATAAAGGTATGTTTGGATGCCCATGTAGCTGCTGCACAAATGGCATCTAGTGGTAACCTTTCTTGAAACGCCGTTGAAGTTGATAGTGCCCTGGTTGAATGAGCCTTAGGCCTAGAGGGAAGTTGCTTGTGTCTCAACTCATAGACCAAGGTAATAATAGATGTCAGCCAACTGAATGAAAAAGCTGCGCCAGAAAGTCTAGAACCTCATGAATGGGTGCATGGAAAGGATCTAAGGATCTAGTTTGTGCCCAGTGTGAAAAACGCTTCCATTTACTCGCATAAGTCTTCCTAGTACTGGACTTATGGGAAGCCAGAATGATATCATGAACAGGAGGAAAAATAAGGGGAAGCCTGGCTATGGCTGGAAGTGGAGCAACCAAGCTGTGAGGTTGATGGAATGTAGAGACTGATGCAGCTTGCCCGTGAGGTGGGTCAACAGATCCGGAAGGGGTTCCAGATGCCAAGGCTGTTTCAGTAGGTATTTGTGCAGGAATGGGAACCAAACTTGTCGAGGCCAAAACGGGGCAATGAGGATCATTTTGGATCTCAATGCGGTTGCTTTCTGAATTAATTGCGGGATCAATGGAAAGGGAGGAAAGGCATAAAGAAGACCCCGGGGCCAAACGTGAACAAGAGCGTCTCTGAGGGGTTGGCCTGGTAGAGGAAAAAGTGTGAAGAAGTCGAGGCACTTGCTGTTTTGGGGAGTTGTGAAAAGGTCGCAAGGCTGGCCCCACTTCTGAAAAATTCCATCTGCTACCGCTTGATTTAGAGACCACTCGTGAGGCATGAGGATAGTTCTGCTCAATCTGTCTGCTATGACGTTGGACTTCCCAGGGATGTGCATTGCTATCAGAAACCGTTGAGATGAAATCGCCCATTGCCAAAGTCTGAGTGCTTCTCGACAGAGGGGATAGGACCTTGTTCTGCCCTGCTTGTTTATGTACCACACCACAGACATATTGTCCGTTTGAATTGCTATAGTCCCCGTGGGAAGAGAGCTCTGAAGGGCTTGCAACATCAAAAGCACCGCCCTCATCTCCAGGACATTTATGTGCAGGTGGCATTCTGACTGTTGCCAAGTGCCCTGGACCGTCCTGCCCTGATAATGCCCCCCCCACACCCGATCAGGGAGGCATCCGTTGTGACAGTGGCAACTGGAGGGGGGAGAACAAAGGGTCTGCCCGGAAAAAGCTGAGGGGAAACCATCCACCAGGAGAGATGTTTCTTGCAAGATGGGGTTATCAAAATGTTGTGGGTCATTGGTAGCTGTTGAAAGGACCACTGAGAAAACAGCATCCACTGAAGGAGCCTCATGTGGAAGCGGGCTAATGGAAGTAGAAGAATCACAGCCGCCATGAGGCCCAACACTTTCAATACTAGCTTGACTTGGACTCTGTTGGGCTGAAACAGAAGCTGAACATTCCGCCTTATGTCTGTCACTCTCTGAGGTGGTAATGTTGCAGACATTTCTTTGGTGTTTAATACGGCGCCTATAAAGTTTATACACTGACAAGGCGACAAGGAGGACTTTGCAAAATTTATAGAAATACCCAGACTGTTGCAAAGTTGAACAGTGTAATCCCTGGCCATTATGAGATCCTGTTTGGTGGTAGCGGAAATGAGCCAGTCGTCTAAGTATGGAAACACCTGGAATCCTTTCCGTCTCAGGTGAGCAGTGACCACTGCCAAACAATTGGTGAACACCCAGGGGGCTGTGGTGAGACCAAAGGGCAGGGCCCTGAATTGAAAATGACCGACTCCCAGCCTGCCAAACATTTGGTGAACACCCGGGGGGCTGTGGTGAGATCAAAGGGCAGGGCCCTGAATTGAAAATGACCGACTCCCAGCCGGAAGCGGAGAAACCTCCTGGAGCGCCTGTGTATTTTTATATGGTAGTACGCATCTTGGAGGTCTAACGAGCGCATCCAGTTGTCTCTGCCCAAAAAGGGTAGAATGGACTGCAGTGTTACCATCCGAAATTTTGTCTTTAGTACAGAGTTGTTTAACCTGCTGAGGTCCAAAATGGGTCTCCATTCTCCTGTCTTTTTTGGTACCAAAAAGAATCTGGAGTAAATTCCGGATCCTAGCTGATCTGCTGTGACTGCCTGGATGACTCTTTTTCTAACAGCTTTTTTATTTCTAGCTGAGCCTGACCCCTTTGTGCGGGTGGAACGTCTGGTAGGGGTTTTGGCGGTTGTACCGGAGGGAAAGTGAAGGGGATTTTGTAACCCTCGGATATGATCTTCTGTACCCATGTGTCTTGGGAGAGGGATTGCCAGGCTTCCGGGTACAGAGATAATCTTCCCCCGACTGCCTCCGAAGGCGGACAGTCGGGCAGCTTCTCAGGGATGCTGAAAGGGTTGGTCAGGGAAAGATTCCCTGGAACCCTGGTTCTGTGGACCCCCTCTGGCCCTGGGGTGGCATCTGTTATTATCCCCCCCTCTGCCTCTAGGGGGAAATTCACGACGTGCGGCAGGCGCGACTCCCTGTGGTTTGCGGAACCACATCTTTCCACCCCTCTGTCCCTTAGGATAAAGTCTAGAAGGCGTGGAAAAACGGACTCCCACGACAGGGAGAGTCTTACCATCTTGCTCGCATCTGGTGAGGGTATTCTTCACCTGAGGTCCGAACAATTCCAAACAGTCAAAGGGGGTGTTGGTGAAGGACGCCTTGAAGGGATCGGCAAAGTTACAGAGTCGCATCCAAGCGTGACGTCTCAGCGCAACGCCTGTGCCAGCGGCCCTACTCGCTCCATCAGCTGCATAAAAGATAAGCCGCATGGAGGAGTTAACAATGGAGTTCAGGGTAGCAAGCTGAGAGTTTATTTTGTCCTTAAACCCCACAGCAGAAGGATCCTGTACCGTTTCACCCAGCTCTTTGAGCAAGTCTCTCTGAAGGCGGGTGAAATGACATAAATAGTTCAGCAATCGCATAGAAAAGGTCGCTGAAGCAAAGGTCCGCTTGCCGTACCTGTCCATGGTCCTGGACTCTTTGTTAGGAGGATGAACAGATACAGAAGGATCAGCCAATTCCTTCTTAGTGGCTGCTGCTACCACCATAGCATCAACTGAAACACCTTTGGTGAGAAAGGATTTGTCATCTGGTGCAGAAATAAATTTAGAAGGCCTCCTAGGGGTAGGTTCCATTGAATCAGGAGCTGCCCACGCCTTTCTAGCCACTACCTCCATTAGTGGGTCGAAAGGCGAGACACCCAGGAGGTGGAAGGGCGAGATCCAAAGGCGTCAAGGTAAACAGACTCGTCCTCGGAAGGTTTGAGAGTGGACCAATTTCCCCTGTCTTAGGATCTCCAGGATGTCTGAAAAGGAGACATCCTCAGAGGGGGATCTGGGGGAACCTTCCGACTCATCCAAGTCGGTGTCCGACGTGACAGACTCGGGGGAGTCTATGCGCTTCCTCTTGCACTTTCTTTTCCTAGGGGGTTCCCCTGAAACTTCAGGGGAGCCCTCGGAAGAGGAGGAGACACCCAAGGTGGGTACCCTACGCTTTGGATCTCTGCTGTCGGGTGTAGGAGGATGGCCAGAGACCGTAACAGGCACTACAGAGGGAAGAGCCGCAGAACTTAACCTTGGAGTGGACACTGGGTCCAGCACACTCATCACCTCAAAGGCTCCCCTATCAGATACCAAAGGAAGAGACCGGAACCGCCCCCGGAACCAACAGAGAAGGCTCCGAGAATGATGTCGGGGCCGAACTAACCAGAACCGAAGCTCCGAGAGGGAGAGCGGGGTCGGACAAGGGTCCGATGCCACTCACCCCCTCGGAGCCGACAATGGAGTCCCGGCGCCCGGACCTCTCCACGGACGGAACCAATGAAGAGGTCGGAGCAGACTACACCGGATCCGAAGGAGGAAGTATCGGCTCCGACGTGGGCAAGGTCACGGTTCCGACAAACTCCGGCTCCGAACTCGAGAGATGAGTCGGAGGAGGAATGGATAGCTGTATCGAAGGAGCCACAGTCTGGTGAGATGGGCTCTGGAGCATTTGGGCCAGCGCCTGAGATTTTATGAGTCTACTGACCACCCTCTCGATGTCGTGGTCGGAGAGCATGGATGACCTCGATGAATGAGTCCTATGACTCCGCTCCGATAGGAGAGGGGACCTCGGAGCCGATCTGACGGACTCTAGCAAAGGGGACCTAGAGCGCTTGCGTGCTGGGGTCGGCTCTGATGATGATTTCGGAGCGGAAACCACTTTGCTCGCCTCGGAGCCAGACTGAACAGAGGTCGGAGCTGTCTCGATAACGCCAGCCCTCGGCTCAGAAGCTGGAGCCGAGGGTTTGGCGGTTTTTGACAACTTCCCCGAGCCAGACTTGGACGGGGAGTCATCAGGCTTTAACAAGCCCCTTAGGATGAGCTTGTTACGCCTTTCCTGCAGGACTCTTGAACTAAATCCATGACAAACGGAACAAGAGTCCTGCAGGTGTAAAGGCCCCAAGCAATAGACACAAGAAGTGTGACCATCTGTCAGAGACATTTTCTGACAGCACGAGTCACACTTCTTGAATCCCGAAACCTTAGGGTCCTTTGACATCCTGACAATAAATGAAAAGGAACACAGTCAGTCCACACACACACACACACACACACACACACACACACACACACTTATTTAGGGAACTGACTAAAAACCCACACACACACTGAAAGGGGTGGGGGAAAATTAAGGAAAAGCCCGTAGGCCCAAGATAAAAAATTAAATAAAGAAGGGGAAAAGGGCCACCAAAAGGGTAAGGCAGTTAGAAGGGACCTAAAGAAGGGTAAGTAACTGGAAAAAAAATATTGAGATTGAATATATATATGAAAAAAGCACTTACTGACCAGAGCCGGTAAAAACAGACTACCTCGCAGTGAAGCGGCAAACGAGATCTAGGGAGTTAGCGCATGGTACTGTGGGATATAGGGCTGCCTCGAGCCGGTAAAAATAGCTCTCGAGCTATAGTAAAGGCCGAGTCGGAGCCGAGGATCGGCTCCGAACCCATCCAGCAAGAATGAAGGCGAGAATGACAACATTGTATAGTTATCTAATCGTTTTTTAATATATAGTTATCTTCATAGTGTTACCCTATTTGCTTACTGCTGCTGAAAATCAACTGTACATGATTGAATAGTTATCTAATTATATTTTGAATGTATAGGTATCTTTTTGCATTTTGTATAAACTGTTTCTTTTCTCTGAGCTTTTCTCCTTGGGCCTCTATTGAAAATGGACATATTATCCAATTAGACTAGCCCAGTCAACAAATGTAAAAAAAATAAATAAAAATAAAACCCTGGGAAAAATTACACAAAAATAAATGGGCATTATAGGACTACTGTTTATAACAAAAAGACAAACAATTAGCAAGCAGATAATTTGTAAGCATCCAATTTAAACAGAGCAGCTTAACAAAGGAAGAATATTAGGATAACGGATTGAAGAGCCCGAGTACAATAAAGGGAAATATATTTTTGACAGATAAAACACCTGTGTGAATTGCATACATGTTAAATATGTTCCATGGGTCTAGTTTTAAATGTTTACAGCAATGTTAACATAAGGGATGACTCTTGCTGTACCTTTGTATGCAGTGAACAACTGATTAACATGGAAGTAATTTGATAAAATTGTAATCTCCAGACAAGGGATGGATCCAAAGTATTCATCAAAATTATTAAATGATCACTAGACAGAAATCAAAAGGACCATCCACTTGGTGAATTACATAAATGCACCACACAAGAAGACTGCACTGTATGCTTTGTACTTCAATCTTTGTGTTTCAATAAAATATATTGCTTTTAACTAGAAAGTGGTCCTGCTGCAGCATATACCACTTACCAGTTTAAGGGAATGAATAAACACATATACAAACCAGTACAATTTACTTCTGGACTCACTTGTTTAACACAATTTCCATTGGCACACCAGGCTTCACAATTGCAATCTTCATCCATTCACTACCAAGGTCAACAGACATCACTGCTAGAGAATCTGCAACATAAAAATAGAATTCAAACCACTGATATATTATTTGTGAGGCATCTCACAAACATTTCAAGGAGCAAACTGTAATAAACATTTAAAACAAAATTATATACAGCAAATAAAATTATGCAGTAGAACATCATGCATCGTCATAAGCTTTTTGAAACAAGAATGTTTTCAATTGCGAATGGAAGGCCAGCTCTGTAGAGGTAATTCAGCTAACTAGGTAGAAACATCCAAAGGTTTGGAACAGCCACTGAAAAGGCTCAGAAATCAACAAAATCCTTGGAATTTCTAGCGGTCACACAGGGGAAGCCCCTTATTTGTGTGATTGATCTTACCAGATCGGATCTAGATTGTGAACAGTATGATAGGTCAAAATTCATTATCTTGATGGTAATACAAATCTTACTAGTAGTTAGTGCACAGAACAGGCTTTATGGGCACTAACAGTTCCCAGCAGTAGCTTGGATACAGTATTTTCCATCTGCTGCAGCTGGCACAACTCAGTCAGGAAACCTGTTACAAGGTACTACAGTAGTATTGAAACATGCAGCTGTATGTACAACCTAAATCTCAGTCTTAACAGGGATTCAGTCAGAACTACGTCTGCAAGACATGTATCTAATGCAAAAATGGGAGTTCCTAAAAGGAGGATAAAAAAACAAAGGTAGAGAATAGCATCATCAGAACAGCTATGATTAACTCATACTGTGCCAATGTGTTATTCACAAGGAGATTCAAACCGGTAGTGAACAGACATCTCAACACTCAGCCCTGAAGGGCCTTTTGGTTGCTGAACAGATGACTTGACACCTTCTACAGCTTTGTCTACTACAAGAACTCCCTGGAGGGGAAAGGCCATTTTGGACTGCTGAGATGGACTGAAAACAGCATCTCTACACCATGCTTTTAGTAATGTGTAAACACTGAATAAAATCAAGTGAGCAATTTCAGTTTTTCTTCTGCTGCGGATTAATAAATCTGGGCTTTCAGTGCATTTCCAAACATACTGATGAACGTGGGCATGGACAGCTTTGGCCAAGGACCTGACAATATACTGTCTCTTGTCATACCACTGCCTTTAAGTGCATAACCAGTTTGGTCTAGCATCTCCCAGAATGTTTAACATTTTGCTGCTACTTGTTTCAGTTTCCTGATGTGCTTCCTCTTGCATACAACCACAAAGGAACTCCTGGAAACACTTGCAGAATCCAAGATGGAGATGGATCTAAAGATGGTACAATGACAGCAGTAAATAGGACTACAAATGTGCCGGACATTAAAAAGAAAACTAGAGCAAAGAGGATGACCTGAAATTCTATCTGGTGGCTTCTGATTAATGAGCCACCCAAGAAAATTGGGGCAACACAGTGGGAAAATATCCTGCCAACCCGGTTGACAGGAGAGTCATTAAAAACATAAGGATATACAGGTGACTAATAATACACGTGATAAGCTTATGAGACACTTCTAGCCAGGGCTGGGATACCTTTTAAACTGAAACCTGCAAAAGTCTACATTGTACTTAATGCTGACAAACTGGTAACAGCTCAGATGCAACCTGTCTGTAACAGCAAAGTTAAACCTTTAAAATCAGCCTACTACTAGAACTAATGAAGATCACTGACAAGTATTAATGATCTCTGCCTTCATCCAAGAGCTCCAATTCACTTAGTGACGGCATTGTTTCCACAGGCTTTCTGGTGCATCCAGATCAATCCATTGCTAGATAAGTGACTGAAATGGCTCTCCTGTAACATATTTCAAGTTTTTAAAGTTCTGCCGTTAAATTGTACAGTTTTTGAAGATTCTGCACTTTAAATCTGCTTTTTAGCAGATATTGCTGATGCACTGCAACCGTTTCTTGGGCTGCATCCAGACCCAGTCAGACCTGTATTTATTGTATATTTACTGCTGAATAATGAACTGAACTTTAGCTGAAAATCTGTCGAGTGCTGTATGACTAATCTGTGTCATAACTACTGTGACCTTGTTCTTGGTTTGAAATATTGAGTGCTCTTGAATCTGTCCACCGCAACTTTCTTGGATTTCCTGCACTGTTTGGCTTCTAGCCTTAATCTGTTGATTCTGCACTCTGGGCGACCCTAAAAAAGAAGTTATGTACTCACCATAACATTCCACGTGAGTTGTTTATCTCGCCTTTATTCTCACTAATGGGTTCGGAGCCGATCCTTGGCTCCGACACAGCCGATAACAAAGCTCAAGGTTTGCCAGTAGCTCGAGACCAAGCCCCTTATCCCATGATGCACTGTTGGAATTACCTCAGATCTTGTTTGCTGTGTGAATATATACCCCTGTAAGGGGTGCACTCTCCAAGAAGGAAGAAGACTACTTGAACAACCAGGATGATACTAGCCTCTAGGTCAACTGTCAGCCAGGAGGGGGATGGAGGGAGGGAAGTGAGAATAAAGGAGAGAGAAACAACTCACATGGAACGTTATGGTGAGTACATAACTTCTTTATGTGAAGTTAAATCTCGCTGTTTATTCTTACTGATGGGTAGCGTCACTAGCACCCGCAATCCTGGGTGGCTCACAGGAGTACATTTTTCAGGACCGTAGAACCAAAAGAAGACCTGTCCCTGGAAGCCTTATCTACTTTTTAAGGAGTGATAAAGGTATGAGGCTTAGACCAAGTGGCTGCAGCACAAATATTATCAAGGGGCAATTTAGCTTGAAAAGCAGAAGACGTAGAAATGGCTCTGGTTGAATGAGCCTTTGCTTTGTGTGGCAAAGGTATGTTAGCATTTGCATGAACAAATGAGATACAATCCAATATCCATTTTGAAAGGGTTGTTTTAGCCACTGGTCTACCTCTTCTGGCCTCCGAAAAGGGTACAAAGAGTTGTTCTGACTTTCTAATATCCTTAGTTCTATCAAGATAAAATCTGAGCTGTCTGTGTACGTCAAGTTTGTGCAGCATGTATTCCAATTTGTTGGAATGGTTGGGAAAAAAAGACTGGCAACTCAATTATTTGATTGATACTAGACTCAGAACAGACTTTAGGCAAAAAGGAGGGGTTTGTTCTGAGAGATACTCTATCAGCATGGAAAATCATACAAGGAGGTCTGATAGATGATGCTTGAAGTTCTGACACTCTGCGGGTAGAAGTAATGGCCACTAGAAAAATAAATAGTTTTCCAGGACAAAAATTTGAGATCACAAGATGATGCTGGTTCGAAGGGGGGAAGAATTATTTGAGATAGCATAAAATTCAAATTCCAGGGAGAATAAGGGATTTTGACAGGAGGTCTCATGTGAAAAACACCTTTGAGAAAAACCTTAGATAACTTATGGGCCATAATATTTAACCCATCCAATCCAAGGTGGAAATTAGATATGGCGGCTAACTGAACCCGAACTGTGGCAGCTGCTGTTCCTTCCTTGAAAATCATTGTCAAAAACTCTAAAATGGATGATAAAGGAGCTCGGAAAGGGTCAATTTTTTTTGTATACTGGCCCAAAATAGAGAACCTTTTCCACTTACTGCGATATCGTTTTCTGGTGGATGGCTTATGAGAAGACAATAGAATTTGTCTTGTGTCATCTGAGAGTGAATGAAGCCTGGCTATTTGGGGAAGTGGATCAGCCAAGCAGTCAGCTTTAGAGACTGCAATGAAGGATGGAGGTCCCCTGACGGGTGTGTCAGGAGGTCTGGACCTGGGTCAAGGATCCATGATCCTCCAGCAGATGATGGTGAAAAGGGAACCAAATCTGTCAAGGCCAATGGGGGGCCATAAGGATAAACAGTCCTTCCCAGCGATTTTGCTTTCTGTAAAAACCTGGGTATCAATGGAATTGGTGGGAATGCATATAGGAGACCCGGAGGCCAATCGTGTACGAGTGCATCTCTCAGGGGATGTCCCGGAGGTGGTATTAGGGCAAAGTAGCTTCTGCATTTGGAATTGATGTGACTGGCAAAGAGGTCGCAGCAAGGCTGGCCCCATTTGTGGAAAATCATGTCCGCAATGTGTTGGTTGAGAGACCACTCATGAGGCAACAGGATTGCCCTGCTCAGCTTGTCCGCTATCACGCTGAATTTTCCTGGGATGTGCGTTGCTAACAGAAAATGCTGGGATGACACAGCCCATTGCCATACCCAGAGGGCTTCTCAACAAAGGGGATAAGACTTGGTTCCGCCCTGTTTGTTCAATTACCAAACCAGTGACGTGTTGTCTGTCTGATATTGCAATTGTCCCTAGAGGAAGAGAGTACTCCAGAACACTGATATGCAGATGTGACTCGATCTGTCCATGTGCCTTGGGCAGTCTTTCCCTGAAAATGCCCCCCCACCCTATCAGGGAAGCGTCCGTGGTCACAGTGGCTACTGAGGGGAGCACAAAGGGTCTTCCTATTGTGACATGAAGAGATATCAACCACCACCGAAGGTCTCTCTTGCAAGAGTTTATGATGAGAATCATATGGTTCATCGGCAATTTCTGGTAAGACCAGTGAGCAAACAGGAGCCATTGAAGAATTTGCATATGCATCCTTGCGAGTGGAATGGCTAGAATTGCTGCCGCCATCAAACCTAGTACCGTCAAGACCTCCGTGGCTGTAGCTCTGTTCTTTGACACCAGTGAGTTGACGTGTTGGCGAAGAAGTGAGACCCTTTCGACTGGAAGACGTAGAGTGGTGGTTGAGGTATCAAACTCTGCTCCTATAAAGATGGTATGCTGTGATGGTGACAAGGCAGACTTTTCGAAGTTGACTGTAATGCCTAAGTGGTGGCAGAGTGTCAGAGTAGATTGTGTTGCCTTAATCAATTGATGCCTGGTGGTAGCAGTGAGGAGCCAGTCGTCTAGATATGGAAACACCTGGAATCCTAGATGCCTCAGGTGAGCCGTGACCACTGCCATGCATTTGAACACTCTGGGGGCTGTAGCGAGACCAAAAAACAGGGCTCGAAACTGATAGTGATTGGCTCCCAGCCAGAAACGTAGGTGATCTCTGGAGTGTCTGTCCATCTTTATGTGGTAGTACGAGTCCTTGAAATTGATGGAGTACATCCAATCGCCTTTTCCTAAAAAGGAAAGAATGGACTGAAGCATGACCATTCGGAACTTCTCTTTCTTCACAAACTGGTTGAGTCTGCTGAGGTCTAAGATAGCTCTCCAGTCCCCTGTTTTCTTTGGAACCAAAAAGAATCTCGAGTAAGTTCCGAATCCAATTTGGTCTGCTGGGACTGGCTGGACAACTTTTTTTCCAGCAACTTGCAGACCTCTATAGTTGCTTGTTCCCGGAGAATGGGTGGAACATCTAGGATTCTGTTTACAGGAGTGGGAGGGGAAGAGAACGGTATGAAGTACCCTCTGGAAATGATGCTTTGTACCCAGGTATCGGATGTTATGCTTAGGCAGGCTTTTGGGTACAAAGATAAGTGACCCCCAACTGCCTCCAGAGCCGGACAGCCGGGTCTCCTTTCAGGAGTGCTGGTAGGGCTGACCAGAGAACTGGCCTCTGTCACCCTGCTGTTGTGGACCCCCCCCCCTGCCAGGTGGGCGGCTTCTTCCATTATAACACCCGCCTCTGCCTCTAGAAGGGGTTTCCCCATGTGCATCCTGAAAGGCTCCCTGTGCTTTTTGGAACCACATCTTTCCGCCCTTAGGGCCCTTGGGATACGGCCGAGTAGGGGTAGAAAAACGGACTCCAACGGCAGATCGAGTCTGGCCTTCCTGCTCACACCTGGTTACAGTTTCCTTTACCTTGGGCCCAAACAAGGATGAGCCATCAAATGGGGTGTTGATAAAGGAAGACTTGAAAGGCTCCACAAAGGAACAGAGACGCATCCAGGCTTGTCTACGCAGGGTAATGCCTGAACTAGCGGCTCTACTCGAACCATCAGCTGCGTAAGATAAGAGACGCATGGACGAGTTCACAATCGAGTTTAGGGTAGCGAGCTGTTAACTTTGTCGTCAACCCCTGCGGCTACCATACCCTGGAGAGCATCTCCTAGCTCTTTCAGATGATCTCTTTGTAGTCTTGTAAAATGGGTTAAATAGTTCAGTGATTGAAGGGGAAAAGGTCGCTGAACTAAACACGTGTTTCCCATATCTATCCATGATCCTAGAATCTCTGTTAGGAGGATGGACAGATGAGGACGTCTCAGACGTTTCCTTTTTGGTGGCTGCAGCCACCACCATGGCATCAACAGGCACTCCCTTAGTCAAAAAGGCTTTGTCCACTGGGGCAGAGATGAACTTATTTGGCTTCCGAGGGACAAGTTCTATGGCCTCCGGAGACTCCCACGCCTTACAAGAGATCAGCTCCATGAGCTCACCGTAAGGCGGAGACACCCAAGAAGTGGAAGGTTGAGACCCGAAAACCTTCAAGAGCACCGATTCATCTTCAGTAGGGCTTTTGGACTGCCAACTGCCCCTCTGATTAAGGATCTCTAATATCTCTGCAAAGGAGATATCCTCAGAGGGGATCGAGAGGACCCTTCTGACTCATCCAAGTCAGTGTCAGATGTCAAATCCTGTGGGGAGTCCAAGTGCCTCCTCTTGCACAGTCTCTTCCTGGGTACCTCCTCAGTGGGGGGGATCTGGGGAGGTCTCAGAAGAGCAAAGGGCGCCCTGTGGGGCTACTTGAGGCTCAGGATCTCTATGCTTGGGTGGACCGGTAGAAGCAGGAGCGGACACAGGCGCTTGAGGGGAGGAGGAAGCCAGACCTGATGCTGATGATGTCTTTGGAGACCGGACTCTCCTCATGGCATCGAACGCACCATGGCTCCGACGAGAAGGGGAAGACAGATCTGAAGGGACCGGCCGATCCTCCCGCACCGAGGCCATGGGCTCCAAGCCCAAGGTAGGAGCCGAGCTCATCCGAGCCGAAGCCCCGAGAGGAAGAGTCGGCCCCGACAAATCGGTATGACTATCCTCGCTGGACCTGACAGGACAGTGTCTGCTCCTAGAGTCCCTGGTTGGTGCAGAGGACGTCCGAGTAGAGGGAACCAATAATACCAGAGCAGGTCTCGGCTCCACAGTCTCAACTACCATCAGGTTGGGCTTCTTTGGCTCCAAAAGTCCAGTACGGCTCGGAGGAGTAGTATTTAAGTCCGGGTTAATGGTCTTCGGCTGCGATGAAGGCGTCAGAGCCGACAACAATTTGGCAAGGCCTGGTGCCCGTAAAAGCTTCTGCACCAACCGGTCCATATCCAGATCTGACAGGCTGACAGAAGACTTCGAGGAGTGCACCGAGGGTGCTGACTGGAGCAGAGGAGATGAGGGAATCTCAGAAACCGGCTTCAAAGCTGTGAGCTGGCTCTGAACAGAAGGGACACTCTGTTCCAAGGACAGTGGAACCGATGACCCTACACCCTCCATTTTTTTTTAGCCTTTTTCGATGCTTTCGACTCACCTGAAGACTTGGATGACTGAGGATCTACTAGCACCATCCTGGTCACCCAGTGCTTCCGAGAAAGGGTGCTGAAGTAAACCCCTATCCACTAATTTCCTCCTCCTCTCTAAAGTACCCTGGAAGAGAAGGAGTGACAGATGCTACAAGAGTCTTGGAGGTGTAATGCCCCCAGACAATAAACACACTGAACATGCCCATTAGTGACTGACATTTTTTTGTCCACAATCCGGACATTTTTTTAAGCCGGATTTAGGATGTGGCTTCTCTTTCTCATCAGACATCTTTATTATAAATTTAAACAAATTTAAACAGTTGAAACAACACACTCAAGAAATTACCTAGCAAACTACTCCTAAGAATGTGGTTAAATACAAGGCCAACTACTAGGCCAACACTACAGAAAAAAACAAGCCAACACAGGGAACTCCAAATATAGCCGATCCTCTGCTCCGACACGGCCGATAGCAAAGCTCAAGGTTTGCCAGTAGCTCGAGACCAAGCCCCTTATCCCATGATGCACTGCAGGAATTACTTCAGATCTAGTTTGCCGCGGCACAGATCTTGGTGTTCCAGATAGCTCGGACCAATATTTTTCGATAGATTCATCTATTTGCAAGTTTAAAAACTTTTTTTCTTGACTTTCTTGTTAGGATAGTTGTTTTATATATACCTAGATTGTACTACACCTTGTAGAATAAGCAAATAGGATCCAAAGCCATGGATATCACTTCCCAGGTATCTGCAGCTGGCCTGGTGAAACAGGCGTCCTGAGGCAATACAGCAAATGCCTCATGTACATTGAGAACCCCCCTAATCCTCAAACATATGAATACGGTATGCAAGAAATGTAATTATACAATGTCAGTGGAGGAAAGGCTCTCGCCTACAAGTGCGTACAATGCCAAACAGGTTGCCAGTAGTAAATACACAACTCTCACCTCACACAGTACAGACCAGTCGCACAGACCCACATATGCGAAGGCTCTTAAATGCAATCTCCATAAACAAAGACCTCCCAGACCCTGCATGCACAAAACTGTCCTCAGCAGCCTCTATACCACTCCACAAACACCGAAGACACATACTGCCACAATCCATGGTGTCCAAGTCTCTAAGCTTATAAGGCATACCAGTTCACAGCCCAGTATTCTGGTTACAGAAGACTTCCTAGTGAGACACACAGACGTCCAACTCACCAAGATAAGCAAAGACAGAGCCAAAATCACCTGCCTATCAGGGGCAAGGATCAGTCATATCACTCATGCCCTCAAGTCACTTAACCCACAGTACAAGTATGACTATTATAGTCCACGTGGGTACGATTGGAAAAGTATCACCCTGGACGTTCTTGGACTGTGTGTCCTATGCTGGTATAAACCAGCACTGATTAGCATTCTAACTTCTGCCACAATAAGAACAGAAAATAACCGACTTCAACAACTGGCTTAAAGTATGGTGTCATTTGAAGGGGGTACAATACCAGTCAGCCTGGCAGGACATGGTCAGACTACGCTGCTTTGCAAGTGATGACCTGCACCTGTCCCCCACCCGCCCAGGACTTTGAATACTAGCTAAAACTTTTTCCACCCTCCCCATTCTGCCTTCAGATAAAGCGTTCTGACATAGCTGTACACCAAACTAGAGAAGTCTGAAGGAGTTATTGCTCAATGTCAAGAGTCTAAACAGGAAAGTCTACTCCCTATAGGCTCTCCTCACTTTATTTATTTTATTTTACATTTGTTGACCGGGCTAGTCTAACTGGATATATGTCCATTTTCAGTAGAGGCCCGGGGAAAAAAGCTCCAAGCATAGGCAGTGACGTATCATAATTACATACAAATAGCAAACAGAAATAAAAAGTTTTTTTTTTTTTTTTTCACAGATGTACAGACTTTATAATTTACATCTAGTACAGTGGAGGATAGCATATTTAGAATAAGAAAACTCTACTAAAGTACTAGGAAGGAAATCCTGTTAAATACTAGTTAGAGGCAAGGTTACTGGTTAACCCAGGTAAACGTAAAAGAACAGAGCAGAAAAGTCTAGGGAGAGTGAGATGGGGATTTCGATATTAGTCAGGGTTAGAGCAGGGACATAGCAAGTGTGTAGTAAGGTATTCTTTAAGGTATTTTTTGAAAGCAGTGTGGAAGAAAGAGATGCGAGTTCCTTTGGAAGCAGGTTCCAGGTTTTTCCCACTGTGTTAGTGAATAGTGACTCCCCTGCCTGGTTGTTTGATTTAATCGTGGAAACTAGAAGCTTATTAGCTGAGCGTAGCGTTGGCAGATTTTTATATGGGGTAATCAGATTAGTGAGAATTGGGGTATTCTTGGGGTGGTAAAGGATCTTTTGGGTGATGGTGTATTGTTGATAAAGTAGGTGGTTCTGCAGTTCTAACCATCCTAGTTGTTTGAGGTTGAGACAGTGATGGGTTCTGAAAAGGGTACCAGTGGCATATCTGGCAATGTTGTTATAGCTGGTTGCAAGTTTGCTAAGGTTGCTTTTAGATAGATTGGTATAAATGGCAGAAGCGTAGAACAGGGTAGAGATAAGGTGGGTCTGGGCTATAGTAGTTCTAGCTTCTGGTGTTTCAACTGAGACATCAAAAATTGCTGATATTTTAGCATGTGAAACTGGCAATTTAAGGCTCTCATTGCTAAAGTTGCAGACGTACATACTTTCTTTCCCCATCTGTCTAATGCTCTGGAATCTCTGTCTGAGGGAACTGGATTTTTTGCTGATGAGGCCTTAATCCCTTTGGGTCCCTGAGAAATAGTTTCAGGGTCAGCAACATGGCTTTTATACAGAAATTTGTGAGTAAGGGACTCTGTAGTATCCATCAGGTTTAACTGGGGCTGGAGATAAGGAATCAGGATTTAAACTGGATTCAGTAAACACATCATCCACAATATCTAACACTGACGGAATGGCAAGGGGTCTGTGTTGAGGTAATAAAAGGAAGTCTCTGAGCCTTTTCTTGGATTCTGAGTAATCCTGGCCTTCCCAATGGAAATGCTCCCTCATGGTATGTAAGGTTTCCCCAAAGGAGTAGTCCTCAGGCAGAGAGGCTGATGGAATTGATTCCTCAGCATCAGAATCCTCACAAGGGGGTAAAGAATATCCTAGGTCGGAGGATGAATCTGAAGAAATGGACACCTGGTCGGATGAGTCATAGCCTGCATCCTGTCTGGGCCTTTTATCAGGAGGGGGATGGGACCCCCTAATCAGGGTGATTAGGTCTTCGGCCATTTTGAGAATTAGTTTCTTAGGCATGGAGGCCTGTCCTGGAGAATGCTGTATTTGTTTCTTTGTTTTTAAAGGAGGCTTGGACTTAGAAGAGGGTTTAATGCTTAACTGAGTAGGTCTGAAAACACCCTCTGAAGCTGCGGGTTGCTCAGCTACTCCGGATCCCTCAGAAGGGTTAGTTTCGGTAGGCTGAAAAACTTGTGCGTCCAAAGGCTCAGCCATCTCCACGTGGGAGTCGGAGGCGGCCTGTGGTCCTGCAGAAGTAGTAGTCAGGGGCTGCGAAGGCGCCTCGCTGAAAACCGGAGAACCGGCGACTGGCCTAGAAGAGGCTTCGTCGTCAGTTTTGGGCCTCTGATGCCTGCCCTTGTCTTTGCACTTTTTATGTATTCCGGTCGCCGGAAGTTCCATCAGCATGGTGTAATTGAATTTTCTACCAAAATAATACCGGGCAAAATCAAACAGATGTTTAATAGTGCGCTTGTTAAACCTAGCACAAAACCGACAAGCAGTGACGTCATGGTCTGGGCCTAGACATGGGATACAATAGGAATGGAAATCCTTGTGAGGTATTTGCTTCCCACAAGAAATACAGTTATTAACTTTTACTGACATCGGTCTGAGGCAAATAAAAGTTTCCCCAACGGGGTACTTAGCTTTGTAGAAGACTTCGGTTCTGGATTTGGAATGAAAATCTCAGGAGTCGGCCGACCGGCACTTGCGAACTGCTTTTGCTTCGGGCACCGTGCGGCAAGACAGACTGAAGAAAATGGCGTCGGCTGCATCTTATATACCCCTGTCACACTGACGTCAGGGAGGAGGCGACAGCAACCGACACTGGACCAAGACTTTGGAACTCAGGCCGACTGGGGAACCACCTGATGGCAGGACAACCCAAGTGTAGGGACTGCAGCAGTGTAACACGATGAACATCAGCTTCAAAGGGTCGACAGCAAAGGCAAGGGTTTCTTCAGCTCTGTCCAAAACCTCAAAGACAATACACAGCAGTATACTGAATTTGTAAATGGTGCCGTCTACATGGAACCAGGAGATATAGCCAATCTCCTGCCTGACACATTTGGCTTAAAACTTTACCCTACTCGCCCACCCAGATATTACTCAGGAAATACAGGCGTCCATCCCACCCACAGTGATCATTAGGTATCGGTCATCAAAGCACTCTGCAATGGCCAAGAACAGTAAACTGAATGATCCTGATAGTATTCCAGGGTGTCTCCTTTATTGCATGAAACATGATGAACTATCCACTAGAATCTCCAACCACAGCCTCAAAATGGGCTTTGTACCTAATGAATGGAGAACTGCAATGGTTACACCACTGCACAAGGGCGTTCTATCCATGGACCTGAGAAACTACTGACCGATCAGCCTGATGAACCTGCTGTACAAGGCTATAGAGAGGATAATCCTGGATATCATAAATGATGGTATATGGACACGAGTCAGTTCGGGTTTGCGAAGGGCAGGTCCTGCCTGCTAAAAGTGATGAATGAGGGCAAATTATTACGTACTGCTACCTTGACCTGGCCAAGGCATTTGACAACTCTCCCACACAGGCATTTTTAACAAATTCACTAAATTGGCTATTAATCCATACGTCACCCGTTGGATGGCCAGCTGGCTCACTGACAGGACTCAAGTTAGAATAAGGGAATCTACTTCCACAAAAAGGACCGCTGCTAGTGGTGTCCCATAGGGGTAAGTGCTGGGGCCACTGCTGTTTAGCAACTACTTCTCTGAAATCAAGGCCAACATCAAGGGCCTCTGGCTCAAAAAGTTTGTACACGACTTCAAACTGAAAGCAGTAAGAAACTAATATTCTTCAAGAGGGCCTGACATATAACTGGTGCCAGTCATGGCCTAAAACTGAATGAGAATAAGTGAATCATAGCATCTTTTGGCAAGACAGCCACTCCTGCAAATTACCACATTAATAACACATCCATGACAGCAGGCCTTGTAATCAGGAACTTGGAAACGCATGCCCAACAGAGATCTGGCATTTGACCAACACGTTTCTACTGTGATGAGGAAATCATTCCACGCTGCAGACCTTGTAAGTAAAAGTATGTCAACTAGGTCCAAACAACTTATAGTCCTGTTGTACTCTACCCTTATAAGACCTATAATTGAGGTACAGCTACCCTTTGGTATGAACTTCACCATGCGCATGCAACAAGTGAGGTGTACAGACATTTTTCGTAAAAAAGAAAAAAAGAAGTTATGTCTTACCATAATATTCCATCTGTGTTGTTCATCTTCTTTCATTCATCACCAATGGGTTCAGTTCCAAGCCCTCGGAACAGAGTCGGCCTTTTCATCAAGCTCACGCCAGCCAAAAAAACTCTCAAGCTAAGTCTCAACCCAGAATGCCCTTCTCCCAGACATAGAGTTTGCTAGAGAAAAGAAAGTAAAGCAGAGGCCACTTCTGTGTAAATACCCTAGTCCACCACTTGGACCCAAAGCATCCCTCAGGAGCATTTGGAGGGGAAAGAAGGGTGGGAAGTGATGAATGAAAGAAGATGAACTTTTAGTTATGTACTCACCATAACTTCAGATGTTTGGGATCCATCTCGCCTACATTCTGAATGATGGGTTCGGAGCCGATCCCTCGGCTCCGACTCGGCTGCAGCTTATGCCAAAGAGCGAAGTCTCTTATTGGCTGAGCTTACTATATCCCAGGATGCACCACTACCATTCCCCAGATCTAGTTTGTCATACATGCACACGCATACCCTGCTTATATAACATCGTCAGATGAACAAGATAAAAACAGTCGAGCTCAAAACCGTTCTATCTCTTCTGATCTGCAAGGCAGGGGGAAGGAGGGTGGGTATCAGGAATGTGGCGAGATGGATCCCAAACATCTGAAGTTATGGTGAGTACATAACTAAAAGATGTTATGTGATCTATCTAGCACTACATTCTGAATGATGGGACAGCGTCCTAGCACCTGAATCCTGGGTGGCTCACTGGAAAACACTCCTAAGTACCGTGGAACCAAATGAAGCTCGTCCTTTAGATGCCACATCCAATTTGTAGTGGGAGATGAAAGTGTGCGGGTTGGACCAAGTAGCAGCACAAA
The DNA here is from genome assembly GCF_019279795.1 of Protopterus annectens. Taxonomy (NCBI): domain Eukaryota; kingdom Metazoa; phylum Chordata; order Ceratodontiformes; family Protopteridae; genus Protopterus; species Protopterus annectens. The sequence goes on from NC_056741.1 coordinate 1,363,869,587, forward strand.
TTTCCGATATAGCGAGCTTGGAATGAAAGGCTATAGAAGTAGCCATAGCTCTGGTAGAATGAGCTTTGATAGATGATGTAAGTTGTTTATTCGAAGAATAGGCCTGAGTTATGCAATCTCTGATCCATTTTGAGATTGTAGCTTTTGTGATGGATTGGCCCAATTTATTATCTGAGAAGGACACAAACAACTGGTCTGACTTACGAAGTTGCTGAGTCCTATCTAAATAGAAGCGTAATTGCCTGTGAACATCCAATTTATGGAGAGTGTATTCTGCTTCATTAGAGAATTTTGAAAGAAAACTGGTAGCTCTAGAGATTGTTGAAGACAGAAACTAGAACAGACTTTTGGGACAAAGGATGGATTAGGCCTAAGTGATACTCTATCCTTGTGGAAAATCAAATGCGGTGGTTTAATAGACAGGGCTTGAAGCTCTGAGACTCTTCTTGCAGAGGTAATAGCCCCTAAGAATGCGTTTTCCAAGACAGATATTTTAATTAGCATGTAGCAGCCGGTTCAAAGGGGAGATGTTAATGCAGCGAAGCACCAAATCAAGATCCACGGAGGTGCAGGATGAAAAACTGGTGGTCTTAACAGACTGGCACCTTTAATGAGCGTTTTGCATAGTCTGCTGCTCATCAAAGGAGGATCCGTGGATTCATGGAATTTAGAGATAGCAGCTAGTTGGACTTTAATAGTTGAAACAGAAGATCCTGATTAAACAGGGATGTTAAAATTTCAAAACCTCTGGGACAGGAGCAGTGATAGGGTCAAAGCCCTTGAGTTGAGCCCAGATAGCAAACCTCTTCCACTTACTGAGGTACAATTTGTTAGTGGTGGGTTTGTGGGCGAAGATAAAATGTGAACAACTTCGGGTCTAGTGTGTGTCTTCTAACTAATGTTGGAAGTGGAGGAGCCAAGCTGTCAATTTTAGAGATTGAAGGGACTGATGCCAATGTCGACTAATGGATTAACAAATCCGGAATCAGGTCTAAGGTCCACGGATGCGTCCACTGTATGCTTTTCAGGTAAGGAAACCATATCTGTGAGGCCAGTATGGGGCAATCAGAATCATTGAAGACCCCAGTTGAGAGGCTTTTTGAATAACTTTGGGAAGGAGTGGAATTGGAGGAAAGGCATAAAAGTAGCCCTGTTGGCCAAGGTTGTACTAGAGCATCCATGGCTGGTACTTCCTGATGTGGAATCAAAGAAAGAACCTCTGGCACTTGGTGTTTTGTGGAGTTGCAAATAGGTGCAGCGTCCCCATCTCTTGAAAACCTGGGCTGCTACTGTGCGGTTTAGAGACCATTCGTGAGGAGAGAGAATTGTCCTGCTTAACTTGTCCCAAAACATTTGACTTTCCGGGATGTGGGTCGCTACCAAGAAGCGGTTGGTAGCTACAGCCCATTCCCACACTCTCATAGCCTCTCTGCAAAGGGAGTGCGATCTGGTCCCTCCTTGTTTGTTCAGATACCAAACCACCGACATGTTGTCTGTGTGGATGGCGATAATGCCCTGAGGAAGAAACTTGTGTAAGGCCTGTAGGGATAGAAGTACAGCCTCATCTCCAACACGTTGATGTGGAGAAGAGCAGTCCGGAAGCCAGGAGCCCTGAACTAGCCTGCCCAGACAATGCCCCCACCCTATCTGGGAGGCATCTGTCGTCAGGGTAACCACTGGAGGGAGAACAAAGGGTTTTCCCTGATCCAAGTTGGATGTCTGAAGCCACCAGCGAAGGTCCCTTTTGCATATTTCCGTAATCATGATGTGATGATTGAGGGAAGATCCTGAAAGGACCATTGAGTTGACAAGAGCCACTGAAGAATCCTCATGTGTAATCTTGCTAGAGGAACTAAAAGAACCGTGGCAGACATTGAGCCTAAAACCTGTAGGACCATCCTGGCTGGGGCTTTGGATCTGAGATTAGAGCTTGAACTTGGCCCTGTAAAGTTGGATCCTTTCGGCAGGAAGAATACGCATCAATCTTGAGTCTATCTCTGCTCCTATAAACTTTATGCATTGAGAGGGCAGCAAGACAGACTTTGACCAATTGAATGTAATCCCTAGGGAAACACCCAGGAGATGGTGGCTTTGAGGTTGTCCATTAGTAGATGCCTGGTGGTGGCAGTCAGGAGCCAGTCGTCGAGATAGGGAAACACTTGGAATCCAAGACTTCTCAGGTGAGCAGTCACTACTGCCAAACACTTGGTGAACACCCTGGGGCTGTGGTGAGACCAAAGGGCAGAGCACAAAATTGGTAATGACTGACTCCCAGGCTGAGCGCGGATACCTTCTGGGCGCCTGATGTATCGGTATGTGATAATAGGCGTCCTTGAGGTCTATGGAGCACATCCAAACATCCTTCTCCAACAGCGGAGAATGGATTGTAACGTGACCATTGAATTTGGATTTCGTGGATTGGTTCAGTCTGCTGAGATCCAATATTGGTCTCAGGTCCCTGTCTTTTTGGCACTAAAGAACCTGGAGTAATTTCCTGATCCGATCTGGTCTGTGGGGACGGTTGGATGACTCCTTTTCTAGCAGCTTTAAAGCTTCTGCGGCTGCTATTTCCCTTTGACTGGGTGGTGGGTCCGGGATTCTCTTGGACGGTGGGGGTGAGTATTTGAATGGGATGGTGTAACCTCCGGCAATGATCCGAAGCACCCATCTGTCCTGGTGATTGACTCCCAGGCATTCAGGTGCTTGGCGAGCGACACCCGACTGGCTCGAGCAGCACAGCGGGCAATCCCTCATGGCGTGTGGGAGGCTGAAGAGCCACGAAAGGACTCGCGGTCTCCAGAATTGCGGGGCCCTCTGCGCCTCTGGGACAGCGTCTCCCTGAAAAATTTCCCGCCCTCTGCCTCTGGCGGGGAATCTTCCTGCTGTTGGGAGAAAAACTTGCGAGATTTTGGAACCACATTTTCCCCCTCCTTTAGCCTTAGGGTAGGCCGAAAGGAGTGGAATAACGGCACCCTCTGACAGATAAAGTTTTTCCCTCTTGCTCACAGCGGGTAAGGGTGTCTTTCACCTTGGGTCCAAACAATGAGGACCCATCAAAGGGAGGAGCGTCGAAGGAAGACTTGAAGGCCTCCAAACTGACACAAGCGGAGCCAGGCTTGTCTCGTAGAGCCACGCCTGTGCCTGCTCTACCGCCCCTTTGGCGCATAGGAAATGAGCCTCATGGACGAGTTAGAAATTGGCGTAAGGATAGCCAACTGAGAGCTAACGGACTGGGCTAGCTGCTCAGGTAGGTTACCGAGAGGAATCTGACAACTCCTTGACCAGATCCCTCTGAAGCCTTGTAAAATGTGCCAAATAATTCAGAGACCTTAAGGTAAGGCCGCTGAAGTCAGGGTCGCTTCCACCTATCCATACTCCTGATCTATTGACTGAACCCTCCACTTGATGTGTAGCAATGCAACCTGGATCTACAAGCCACGACCTTATTTAGAAAGGGAGAATACTGCTGACCTATCTTGGGTAGCAAGATCTGCTCATCCAAAACCAAGAGAACCATAAAACCAAGACTGGTCCAGAATCCTGGTTGAATCTTAGTAAATTTACATTCAAGCTGCGTCCTGTAAGAAGAAATCGAGCCAGGCCCTGAAAGAAAGAAAGAACCATTAAACTTGGCAGGATCAGATACAATCCAGCACTTTAACAAATAAAGATCGATTAGTCAAGCATGAATAATTCTGTTCTGAAATGAGTCCCTGGTAAAGCACATATTTCTTCAAATTCCATTAGACCCTTTCAGCCGACAATGGTTAACCCGGTCTTTAACCAATACCAGTAACGTGCGCGGTCATGCCAACGCTCAATATGGCTTGACCCCACAGCTTCAGCTTGCCAGATGTCAGAACCCAGTTAACCCAAAACACTCACCACAAAATAGAGGGATAAGGGTATCAAGTAAAAGAAATCCCAACCTTCCTAAACAGAGTAACTGGGTTATTTACATGCACAGGAATCTCTGAAATACATTTAGGAGGAGAACGTAAATGATATCACTCTGAATCAAATATAGAATCCCAAACAAAAGATCGAAGTAAATGATACACAAATCCTGACAAGCAGTTCTAAAATCAGCTAGCTACAAACAATAGGAAGGAAATCTTAACAGTTAAAAATTTATAGGTGCACCAAAATCTAGGAGAAACCCGAATGAGTTGGTTCGTAAGTGGAAGAGGACCAAACTAACTCTTGAGGGGGGAAAAATTATGAAAGCAAGCAACAGCCAGTCCTTTTGGAACGGTTGTTGACTGCTAGAAAGAACCCTGCAGATGTCTGAATCCTGAGCCTCTAAATAACGCTGCTGGTTCATCTAATGGCATCAACTTTTTCCTTTTTGGGTCTGGTAAAGGGCATAGTTGGTTTAAAGCACCCGCAAAACCCCAACCATACATTTGTCTTTAAGTTGTAAATTGGAACAAGGGCCACACATCGGCTGCCCAACAGGTTCAATGTAATAGCCTAGAAAATGTTTCCAGAAAATACAATTAGCTGCTGGGCTTAGTTCTGAGTAAGTTTCCAAACAAGAATCCAACTGGTATGGTCATGGAAACTCATTTGGCTCTAGAACGCTGCACGAAAATTCTTATCGGGTCAATATTGAGGAAATTGTGGACATGATTTTTGAAAACCAACCTCTGGTCCAAATGAGTAGGCAGCCACATGGTATTGACGAATGGGGCATCTTTCAAGAAAGGGCAAAAAATTAGGACTTTCTGTTCAGAACCCTCTTCCCAATATTAACCTGTTGGAAGGTTGGGGGGGTTTTTTGGGGACCGTGGATACTCTTTTTAAGCTGGTGCATTTCCTTGCTGGTGGGGTTGGATTTTGGAGGTGGGGTGAGATTTAAGGGTGGTGTACCTCGGCATGATTCGCACCCTTGTCCTATGATTGACTCCAGCTTTTAGTCTTGGGAAACGGCAAGGCCCAGCCAAAAGCGGGCAATCCCCCTTCTGTAAGGGTTGGGGCCCGAAAAGGGCCGGGGTTCGAATTTGGGCCTTCCCTTGGGTTTCCCCGAAAAATTTCGCCGTCTAGAACTGCTTTTTAAAAAATTTTTGGGTTTGGAACCACATTTCCCCCTTTAGCCCTTGGGGGGAAGGGAAAGGATTTAAAACGGACTAAACCCAAAAAATTTTCCCCTTTTCCCCAAGGAAGGGTTTTTGGGTAAAAATGACCCTGGAGGAAGCTTGGGCCTAAACTCCAAGGGAGAGGTTTCCCCAAAGGGGAGCCCCCGGCCGGCTTAGGTTGCCTAGGAAAGAACCTCATGGAGAATTAAATTGGAGGATAGCAACTGAAGCTCGATGGGCTAGCTGCTCGGTGGGGTTTCAGAGGGAATTGACAAATCCTGACAGATTTAAGGCTTGGATTTTTAAATAATTCAGCCTTAGGAAAAGGGCCCCTGAAATCGGGGGGTTTTTTTTTTTTAAAACTGACCCCTTTTTAAAGGGGGTTTATGACTGAAGGTCTGAAAACCCTTTGGAGCGGTGCCACCCCCTGGATCCAGGGTTTGTAGGGAAAACCCCCGGGGAGGTCAAAATTTCAAGGGATGGACGGCCCGGTGGTTCCCAAATAAATCCCGAAGCTCGCAAGGCGGAGAACCCGGGGCGGAAAGGGGTGCCCCAAAGGTTTTGGGGCCTGATGCCGCCCGTTTGGTTTTAGGTCTTGTTTTTGGTTTTCCCCAAAATGTTGAAATGAATCACCAAAAACCGGGCAAAACAAACATTAATGTCCTTTTTAAAACCCGGGACCACGCCCTTTACGCTCTCTTGGGTTCCTGAAAAAAAGAAACCTTGGAGGAGCCCCACAAGAAATACAGTTAACTTTTACTGACATGGGTCTGAGGCAAATAAAGTTTCAACGCAGTACTAGCTTGTAGAAGACTTGGTTCTGGATTTGGAATGAAAATCTCAGGAGTCGGCCGACCGGCACTTGCACTGCTTTTGCTTCGCACCGTCTGGCAAGACAGACTGAAGAAAATGGCGTCGGCTGCATCTTATACCCCTGTCACACTGGCGTCAGGAGGAGGCTGACAGCAACCGACACTGGACAAGACTTGGAACTCAGGCCGACTGGGAACCACCTGATGTAGGATAACCTAAGTGTAGGGACTGCAGCAGTGTAACACGATGAACATCAGCTTCAAAGGGTCAGTTGTTAAAGGCAGGGTTTCTTCAGCTCTGTCCGAAACCTCAAAGACAATACACAGCAGTATACTGAATTTGTAAATGGTGCCGTCTACATGGAACCAGGAGATAGCCAATCTCCTGACGGCACATTTGGCTTAAAACTTTTACCTACTCGCCCACCCAGATATTACTCAGGAAATACAGGTCCATCTCACCCACAGTGATCATTAGGTATGGGTCATCAAAGCACTCTGCAATGGCCAAGAACAGTAAAACTGAATGATCCTGATAGTATTCCAGGGTGTCTCCTTTGTGCATGAAACATGATGAACTATCCACTAGAATCTCCAACCACAGCCTCAAAATGGGCTTTGTACCTAATGAATGGAGAACTGCAATGGTTACACCACTGCACAAGGCGTTCTATCCATGGACCTGAGAAACTACTGACCGATCAGCCTGATGAACCTGCTGTACAAGGCTATAGAGAGGATAATCCTGGATATCATAAATGATGGTATATGGACACGAGTCAGTTGGGTTTGCTAAGGGCAGGTCCTGCCTGCTAAAGAGGAAGTGATGAATGAGGGCAAATTATTACGCGACTGCTACCTTGACCTGGCCAAGGCATTTGACAACTCTCCCACACAGGCATTTTAACAAATTCACTAGGTGAAAATTGGCTATTAATCCATACGTCACCCGTTGGATGGCCAGCTGGCTCACTGACAGGACTCAAGTTAGAATAAGGGAATCTACTTCCACAAAAGGAGCTGCTAGTGGTGTCCCATAGGTAAGTACTGGGGCCACTGCTGTTTAGCAACTACTTCTCTGAAATCAAGGCCAACATCAAAGGGACTCTGGCTCAAAAAGTTTGTACAGACTTCAAACTGAAAGCAGTAAGAAACTAATATTCTTCAGAGGGCCTGACATATAACTGGTGCCAGTCATGGCTAAAACTGAATAAGAATAAGTGAATCATAGCATCTTTGGCAAGACAGCCACTCCTGCAAATTACCACATTAATAACACATCCAAGCAGTGACAGCAGACCTTGTAATCAGGAACTTGGAAAGCCATGCCCAACAGAGATCTGGCATTTGACCAACACGTTTCTACTGTGATGAGGAAATCATTCCACGCTGCAGACCTTGTAAGTAAAAGTATGTCAACTAGGTCCAAACAACTTATAGTCCTGTTGTACTCTACCCTTATAAGACCTATAATTGAGGTACAGCTACCCTGCTGGTATGAACTTCACCATCGCATGCAACAAATTGAGGTGTACAGACATTTTTAGTAAAAGAAAAAGGCGCAAGAAGTTATGTCTTACCATAATATTCCATCTGTGTTGTTCATCTTCTTTCATTCATCACCAATGGGTTCAGTTCCAAGCCCTCAGAACAGAGTCGGCCTTTTCATCAAGCTCACGCCAGCCAAAAAAACTCTCAAGCTAAGTCTCAACCCAGAATGCCCTTCTCCCTGTTACCTCAGACAGAGTTTGCTAGAGAAAAGAAAGTAAAGCCGAGGCCACTTGTGTGTAAATACCCTAGTCCACCACTTGGACCCAAAGCATCCCTCAGGAGCATTTGGAGGGGAAAGAAGGGTGGGAAGTGATGAATGAAAGAAGATGAACAACACAGATAGAACGTTATAGTAAGACATAACTTCTTTATCTGATGTTGTTAATCTTCTTTCCATTCATCATCGATGGGACAGAACGCCAAGCTACCTTGAGGTCCATGGGCGGCCCTTATGGAAGAACATTCCTGAGTACCATTGAGGCAAAGGCAGCTCTCCCCTCTGGAGACAAAGTCCAATTTGTAATGATTGATAAAGGTACGAGGCTTAGTCCAAGTAGCTGCTGCGCAGATGTCATCCATGGAAGCCCTGGAATGGAATGCTATAGATGTTGCCACAGATCTAGTGGAGTGAGCTTTAACTTTTGGCATAGGTTCATTATTGAAGGACTAGATGAAACGTATGCAGTCCCTTAGCCATCTTGATAATGTAACCTTGGAAACAGCCTCTCCCACTTTGGGTCCAGAAAAGCTGTTCAGATTTATGGATAGGTTTGGTCCTACGTAAAATCTCAACTAAGTACGTCTAAGGAATGAAGGCAAATACTCTCCTCTATTGGCAAAATTCAATGGTCTGGTTAATGGAGAATTCAGAAACAACTTTGGGAAGGAAGGATGGATTTGTCCAAAGTGATACTCTGTCTTTATGAAAGACGAGATAGGGCCTCTTGATACACAATGCCTGCCGCTCCGAGACTCTTCTGGCAGAGGTACTGGCTACCAAGAACAAGGGTTTCCAAGACAAAAACTTTAGGTCACACTTCGCAGCAGGTTCAAAAGTTGAGAGGTTCTCTTGAGGAAAGCCTTGCAAAGGTGTAGAGAGATAGGAGGGGTGTCAGCTATACTATTGTTGTTGTGTCTTTCGGCTTTTCCTGGTTATGGGTCGCCACAGCGGAACTCCGGTCCGCTAATGATTGGTAGTTGATTTTTACATGCTGACTTACCAGCCCTGACGCACAACCTTCAACGAAGGTATGCCCATTCACGCATGTCCCCATGCAGAAGACGCTCTAGCTGAGAATCGAACCAGACAGCGTCTTACTATGAGGCGACAACGCTACCGCAGCACCACTATACTATTGTGAAAACTGGAAATTGCTGCTAGGTATATTCGTACTGTAGCGGCAGAGGCTCCATTATCAAAAAACTTAAGCCAAGTATTGAAGCACTGCAGTCACTGGAGCTGAATACAGGTCTAGCATGTTATCCTTGGACCAGATGGAGAACCTTTTCCACTTATCCTGATATAGTCTACTGGTGGATGGTTTGTGAGAGGCCAGAATGATGTCTCGAACAGGCGAGGAGAGATTAGCTTGCCTGGCGACTAGTGGAAGTGGAGAAACCACGCTGTCAGCTTGAGACTGGACAGATTTGGGTGACTCAACCCTTAGGGGTGAGTAATCAGATCTGGTAGAGGGTCCAGAATCCACAGCAGGTATACTAGGTGAGACCGAAGAAGGGCAACCAATTGTCGAGGCCAGAATGGGGCTACAAGGATCACCTTGTATCTCAACCAAAGAACCTTCTTTAGAAATTGTGGGATCAGAGGGATGGGAGGATAAGCGTAAAGACATCCCGTGTGCCAATAGTGGATCAGAGCGTCCCTCAGTGACTACCCCTTCAGGGGAAGTAGGGCGAAATAGCTGCTGCACTTGGTGTTTAATGGGGAGGTGAAAAGATCGCAGCAAGGCTGGCCCCAGATGCTGATGGGGAGGTGAAAAGATCACAGCAAGGCTGGCCCCAGATGCTGAAGATTGCTGACGTTGCCTCAGAGTTGAGGGACCACTCATGAGGTATGAGGATGCATCGGCTCAGTTTGGCCACAATCACGGTGGAGCTTCCCAGGATATGCATTGCTATCAGAAAGCGGTTGGAAGCTATCGCCCACTGCCAAATTCTCATGGCTTCTCGACACAGGAGATAGGACTTGATTCCTCCTTGCTTGCCGATGTACCAGACAACTGACATTGACTGAATTGCAATTGTCCCGGAAAGGAAAGCCAAATGTAAGGCCTGCAGTGCTAACAGCACAGCTCTCGGTTCCAGAACATTGGTATGCAGGTGGGCTTCTGAGCTGGACCATGTGCCTTGGACAGTCTTTCCCTGGAAATACCCCCCCCACACCCAATAAGGGAAGCATCCATGGTCACAATGGCTGTGGGCTGAGGAGATTGAAATGGACGACTCCAAACTTCTACATCTGGCTTCATCCAAAGCAGGTCCTGTTTGCAGGAGTTGGTTATTCAAATCTGGTAACCAAAGGAATGATAGTTTGGGAACCACTGACACAGTAGGAGCCATTGCAGAATCTACATATATAGCTTTGCTAGAGGCAATATTGGGATTGACGCTGCTATAGAACCTAGGGCTTGAAGAACTTCCCTTGCACAGACTGTTTGAGAGAGTTTCACCCGAAGTTGAAGCCTCAATCGGAGTCTGAGTTGGGAGTGATACCAGACAGGACTGAGTATTGAACACTGCTCCAATGAACTCTATTTGTTATGCAGGGATAAGGTTTGATTTCTCCCAATGTATCGTTATTCCCAACAATTTTGCCAGAGAGAGTATAATGCACTGCTATTACCAGAAGATGTTTGGTGGGGGCGGTAAGGAGCCAATCGTCCAGATATGGAAACACCCGGAATCCTTTTAGTCTCAAGTGAGCTGTTACCACTGCCATGCATTTCGTGAACACTCAGGGGGCTGTAGAGAGACCGAACAGCAGGGCACGGAATTGATAATGACTGGCTCCTAGCTGGAAGTGAAGCAGACTCCTGGATCATTTGTCCATCTTGATGTGGTAATATGCATCCCGGAGATCTACAGAGCACATCCAAATCACCTTCTCTTAAAAAGGGAAGAATGGACTGAACTGTGACCATCTGGAATTTGGTTTGGGTGACAGACGTATTTAAGCTGCTGAGATCCAAAATGGGTCTCAAAAAGAATCTATAGTAAAATCCGGATCCGCACTGGTCTGGTGGGACTGGTTGGATGACTTTTTTTGACACAGCTTTATAATCTCTGAAGCTGCTGCGTCCCTTTGACTGGGTGGAACATCTGGAAGTTTTCTTGGAAATTTTGGATGACAAGAAAGGGGAATGGTGTAACCTCTGGTGATAATGCTCTGCACCCAACAATCAGCGATGACAGATTGCCAGGCAGCTTGGTGCAGAGAAAAAAAGACGCCCCCCCCCCCGACTGCTTCCAGAGATAAGCAATCTGGCGGCTCCTCAGGAGCGCTGATAAGGCTGTCCAGAGAGAGAGAGAGTCAGTCCCTGGAGCCTTGGTAACTAGGACCCTCTCTACCTCTACAGAAGGCATCTTCTGGAATTGTTACCCCCTCTGTTTCTGAGAGTATCATCATCACGTGCGGCATGGAAGGGACCCTGAGATTTCTTATGCCACATCTTTCCACTCCTCTGATTCCTGGAGAAGGTACGTTGAGGGTTGGAAAACTATATGCCTATGGCAGACAGGGTTTTTCCATCTTGCTCGCACATGGATAGCATGTCCTTCACTTTGGAGCCTAAAAGGGATGAAGCTTCGATGGGAGCATTCAGAAGGGAAGACGAAGGGATCCGCGAAGTCACAAATGCGCATCCAGGCATGACGCCTCAATGCCCAAACCCACTACTTTAGCCACCCCTTTGGTCGCATGTGACACCAACCTCATGGACATGTTGGATATTGATTCCGGGGTTGCGTGCTGCGAGGCCACTTTATCCCTGACCTCATCAGACAACTGTCCTGTGAGCGTCCCAGAAAGTTTGGAGAGCAAGTCCCTCTGGAGCCTCGTAAAATGTGCCAAATAATTCAGGGACCGTATAGCAAAGGTCCCTGATGCAAAAACACTTCCCAAGTCTGTCCACCGCCCAGGACTCCCTGTTGGGCGGGTGGACAGCGGGACTTTCCTCAGCCAAGTCCTTTTTCATGGCCGCCGCCACCACCATAGCATCAACTGGTAACCCTTTGGACCAATGCAGGGGAAAGAATTTTGTCTGGTCTCAGAGGGATCACCGCAATGGAATCGGGGTTCTTCCAAGCGAGATGCACGATGAGCTTGTCGGCAGGCGGGGTCACCCAAGAGGTAGAAGGCCAGGCACGAAAAGCCTGCAGGAACACGGACTCCTCAGACGAAAGGTTGGAGGGCTTCCAGTCACCTCTCTGCTTTAATATTTCCAGGATGTCTCTGAAGGAGACATCAGGAGGTGACTGTGGAGACCCTTCACCATCATCGTAATCAGTGTCTTCTGTTAAGGACTCCTTGGGGAGTCCATGTGCTCCCTCTTGTACGTCTTCTTTCAAGGGGGATCCTCAGTGGAGGTCTCTGAGAAGGACTCGGAAGAGCGGGTACCCTGAACAGGGGTATCCTGCGAGTTCTCTGCCCGGTGTCCCCGGGGGGGGGGGGTCTGTGACAGCTGTAGCTCAGGGGGTGAAAACTGGGGTTCAGACATCAAAGGAGTGCTGCCAGAAGCAAAAGCCCTCTCCATCACACGAAAGGCAGGCTCACCCAGAGAGGGATGGGAGCTCAGAACCGAGAAAGACAACCTCGGGACCGGGGTCACACCCCACTCTGACTAGCCTGCCCCCACAGATGGGGCTTCAAGCAGGATCGGTGTGGACATGGCTATAGGCACTGAGGATGGAACCAAGGAGAGACGTCTCCGTACCCCGGTGCGATGCACCAGTCCCCCAATCCCAAGATTGAGGAAGGAATGGCACAGTGGGAACCATAGACCAAAGGGACAAACTCGGAGCCAGAGTGAGATACACCATAGGTGCCAAAGTGATGGGTTCCAAGGATGTTGGAGTAGAAGGCTTTGGAACCAAGAAGGTCGAAGGAGGAGTGTAAGATGGGTTACCTTATCCACGGACTCAAGTCCTGCAGGTGGATGGGTCTTAGAAAGCGAGGGAATCCCCCTGGCCAACACCAGCTGGTCTACAAGACGCACCACATCGTGTTCAGAAAGGCTCCTGGTGGATCTAGTGGATACACCAGACGGGGAGTCAGGACGTTCGATAAAGAACTATACGGTTGGCCCAGAAATTAATCTACAGAGGGGAAGTATCGGGTCCGTGGTGCAGTGCAAGTTCTGCCGGCACTGAAGTCTCTAGTTTCAAGACCGGAAGTAAGGGGTCAAATTGAGTGAGGTTGGCACAACGGTCGGTGATTAAGTGGCACTGAGCCGACACAGTCGGCTCCAAAATGGAAGCTAATGGCATAGTCGAAGGTGTGCCCTGAGCCGATGTGGCCACAGGTGCCGAAATCAAAGTAGGCATAATAAGGTCTATGATCGGTGCCGGAGGCAGGACCAGTGCCGAAACAGGCACCAGTATCGAGGTTTTGAGATGGTCGGAGCCAAGGTCGGAGCCAAAGAATAGAGTCGAGGAAGCAGATTTATGCTCTGAAGATAACTTGGGGACCTTTGATTTCCCCGGCTTGCTCTGATCACCCGATGGTGAAGAAGGAACAGAGTGGGATCTCTCTCTGTCCTTAGAAAGAGGAGTTGAGACCTCCATCGCAGAAATGGCCTCTGAAAAGGCAGACTTGGGTAACCTTTCAGAATGAGTTTATTTTTGCGCTCATTAAGAGTGCGTTGGCTGAAATTCTGACAAATGTCACATGGAGGCTGCACCGAAAGGTGAGGCACTCCCAAATAGTATACACAGTCATCATGAAAATCACTGTTGGGTAACTTGCCCTTACAAGTACAATGCTTAAAACCTGAAGTACCCTTCTTATCCAACATCTTGACAGAAGAAAACACCACAGGCCAACTGTACAATCCAACTATAATAGAGTCAACTCCTCTCAAAAAAGTCACAAATATAACAATACACGGGTATGATATAGAAAAGAAGGGAAACTCCTGAAAAAAGTCAAGCTAATAGGTTAAACAATACCAACTTTGGTATTGAATAAATACCACAAGGGTAAAGGAGGAAAGGCTGTACCAACAATGGTACTTGAAAGTGTACCAACGGTAACAATGAGCAGAGAGGAAAAAAAGGTTAGACAAAAGACAAGACACTAGAAATACTAATCGCTTATTAAAATATGAAGATATCCAAAATTTTCCACACAAATATCAAAAAAAGTTTCACTTAGCTGAGACCTCGGCTGAAACGTGATCTGAGGTAACAGGGCGAAAGGCATTCTGGGTAGAGACTTAGCTTGAGAGTTTTTTTGGCTGGAGCGAGCTAGTTAAAAAGGCCGACTGTTCAGAAGGCTCAGAACCAAACCCATCGATGATAAATGGAAAGAATTCCTCTGAAGACAAAATAAACTAGGAAGCCACACAAACGAACAGCTAAAACCGGAGGTTCACCACCAAGACATAGTCACAGAAAAAATGCAAATGTACTGAAAGACCAATTTTAATGCAAGTTTAGTTAAACGCTTTTCATCCCACCTAATTGTGGGACTTCTTCAGACTGAAAAACTCCCAGCAACTACAATAAATATCCTACAGCCTTGGTCACGGGTATACAAAAACCTCAGCTGATTTAAAGCACCTATGTCATTGGATAATTTAAAAAATAAACCAAACCAGTGGTCTGAGTGCCCAAGATAAAAACTGGTAAACCTGAAGTAAGGCACACACGGAGCTCAGCAAAACGGACAACTGCTTTACTGAATAAGCACAAAAACAATCCACAGCAGCACAGCAAACGAAATTGCAAAGCACTAGCAATAGCACAATAACGCTGTAAAGTTAATCCACATACGTTTTCATCACAATAACTTCATCAGATAACTAACCTCTCTTCCTTTGGTGAATAAACAAACTAATTAATTCAAATGAACCAATGAGTGAGCAAATTCAATTACAAATGCAAAATGCATTAAAACACGATTCTTAAAGGTGAATGAATTTAAAAGTTAAAACCAAAAATATATATAATAAATAGATATAATAGATGTGCATATATTTTGTTATATAAAATGCTTCAAACATAAACCTTAGTTAAAATTGCTTTGTTAAATATAAGTATTACCAGCACAAACCTGAAATGTTTCTAAAAATGTTTTTTGCAGACGCAGAAGCTAAATTGAATCCAAAATATAATGAAATATCACCATCTTGTGGAAATTAAATTAAATGCATGCTCATCTTATTAAAAGATAACTACACGTATTATTATTAAAATAAACCAATAAAGGCTTGCATATATAATATATAAAATTTATAAATATAATAACAACATACTATAATTTAGCTGATCTCAATTTCAGCACAGGTTTCAAGGATAACATTTAATTTAAACCAGGGGCAGAACTTGCATCAAGAATAATTTGCCAATATAGCTCCCTATATTCAGAGTCTCCCAAGGCCCTTCCCTGGGGTCTCGTGGGACTACTTCTATGACAAAAAAATGAAGTTTAGCTTTGCCACAATTGTTCTGATGTTTAAACAGAGCATTATTATCTTTTCCTTATCTCATATAAATGCTCGTAAATTCTCTGCCTCAATTTCCTCTCAGTCTTGCCAACGTAAAAAGAGTTACAGATTTCACATGTAGCAATATAAATCACTCCTGTGGTATTACAGTTGGCAAAACCTTGAGTAGTAATATACTTGCTCCTCTTTCTCAAAAGAATAGAATCCCCTTCCTTGATGTTAATGCAATACGGGCAACGCCCGCATTTTCGTGTCCCTTTTTTGTTATTGCTATTAGTGGGGTTAAGGAAGTTTGTCCCTTTTAATATATTCTTGATGTTACGTCCCTTCCTATATACACATTTAAATGTATTTTCAAAGATATGATTTAAATCAGACAAACTAGCAAATTTTTTCCATTCTTTACTAAGAATACTTCTCACCAGATTACTCTCCCTGTCAAAAGTGGTAAACATGGCAGAATGAAAACCTTTTTCTAAAGTTGTGGCAATAGCAGTGTTTGCCTCAATATTTTGTACTTCCAATGTAGGAAGGGGGTACACCCAAAACTGGAGCAAATCTTCCTGCTCTTCCTTCCTTAACCTCTACAATAACTGACATTAGGAGATCTATTGGGTACCCCCTTGCTCCAAACATACTCTTAATAAATTCACATTCAGTATTAAAATCCAGATAGTCTGACGTCATCCTACTGGCTCTCAACCCAACATAACGATACTACACTATTAAGGTTGGCATTTATTACACCTTTTAGCATTGACAGTGAGGTTATCTCATTAATTATTCATAAAATTGGCCCCTGATAATCAGTGACAAGGAATTGAGAGGTAAATTGCCAGAAAAACCAAAGATAGTTTGGAAAAGGGGTAGGAATCTAAAACAGATTATGAAGAGTAACACACAAGGACCCCCATGGAGGAAGGGCATGTTCCAATGTAATATGTGTAACTTTTGTTCTTACATGGCTACAGGACAAACCTTTTGTATCAGAAATTTCACATACAAGGTGAAATACAAATTTAATTGTCAGTCAAAAAGTGTTGTATACCTAGCACAGTGCCAACAGTGCGCAGCATTTTATTTTGGGAAGACAGATAGGAAGCTTCATGAATGTGTATACGAACACCTGTACTCCATTAGGAAAGGTAAATTAGAAAATGCCATAGCCAAACACATCAGAATACCCCAACCACAAATTTCTTTTTAGAGCTGTAGATTGTGTTCAATCAGATGGGGGGTCCAGACTCCACACAGTTAGAGGTGTTAGAACTAGGTTGGCAGACACGTAGTAATGCATGTGCTTTCCCAGGACTTAATGAAACATGTTCCCTTTACCCCATCTTGAAATTAAAAAGTTTAACTAGGTAAATTTTGGAATGTTGCATATTGCTTGATGTATTTATTAATCTACCTACTTATTAGTTTTGATAAATCAACATTTCTGAACATCAGATAGTGTTGTAGGTATTAGGAATTGACTTGAGTTTGGTAAATGTTTTAGTAAATTTTAGTGTAAGTATAAACATGTACACCTTAATACGGTTCATATTTTACATTTTATATATATATATATATATATATATATATATACACATACATACATACACACATACATTACTTAGGGATTTTATACTGTTTGTGGTGTTTTTGATGTGTACAATAATTATCAATACATATTGACTGGTTTGAGAGGTATTTTTTGTGCGTTCAGGATAGTGAACGCAAGATACCTTCAGTGCATCAGTGCAGTTGTAGTTTTATTCAACAGGATTTTAAATGTTTTCCAAAAGTTTTTAATGGTTTATACTGCGTCTATTTTTTAAATTATCCAATGACATAGGTGCTGTAAATCAGCTGCGGTTTTTGTATACTCGTGACCAAGGCTGTGGGATATTTATTGTAGTTGTTGGGAGTTTGTTTTCAGTCTGAAGAAGTCCCACAATTAGGTGGGACGAAAAGTGCTTCACTAAACTTGCATTAAAATTGGTCTTTCAATACATTTGCATTTTTTCTGCGACTACACCTTGGTGGTGAACCCCAGGTTTCAGCTGTTCATAAAAGAAAAGAAGATTAACATCATCAGATCAAAGGGTAGAAATTTCCTAAGCAGACTACCTCAAATCATGGTCCCTATATTCAGTTTACTACAAGTCACTGAGAGTGACCTATGCCTAGCCTTCACAGTTTAAGATACAGAATGATAGTTACTACACATTCAGATGACAGCTAGCATCAGAAACACGATCTACAGACCTAAACTTCACCAGCTACATAAATAGTATGTATTGGAGGGAAAAGGCTTCCCAGACATGTGAAGCAGAGTTCTTCCCTGCACTTATTCAAACAGAACCTGGACCAGTAGTAACTGCAAATATATCCCTGGTCTGCCACCCATGTCTATACTAGAGAGAGGAAGCCTGTAATTGTCTACCTAAGAATATAAACCCTCCACAAATCAGTTGGGAACCACTACCTACCAAATTTTACTATGTGAAATTTGGATGGGCTTAAAATGGCCCTTTGGGTCATTAGCCTAGCATTCTACGATGATATCACAGTAATCCAAAAATTTCCTGGCAGTTTAGAAACTTTAGCGGAATGCTTTTAATTAAGGACACACCATTAAAAACTGAACTGTCTGCTTTTAACTCTGAAGTCGCCATACAAAAGTACTCAATCTTCTGTGAAACAAAAGCAGCGAGTAATGAGTTAATCTTTTCAACTGCAGAATAGACGGGAAGATAATGTTCCACTGTTACAATGGATAATGTGAGCACTTATTTTGTAGGCAACTCGTGGACAGCTTGCATTATGTGCTAAGACCACAGCTAGAACAACTGAGTCAACATTATGTCATTATATTTTACAAGCTTAGATCTGATGTTGTTAATCTTCGTTCACTCTTTACGTATGGGTATCGGTTCCAAGCTCGCATCAGCTTCAAACGCTATAGCTAAACTCTTACCCACAATTCCCCTCTCCTTGTTACCTCAGATTTTGTTTGCCGCGTTGTCATCCGGTCGTGTCAAGCTACTTCCCCTTTCCTTTTTTTTTTCAAAGCTGCGGGTACTCTCTTGTACCACTGTCGGTACTTTCCTTTTTGTTAATATGGCAGATAAAAAGGGTAGTCAGAGGTTTAAGCAGTGTTCTGATTGTGGACACAAACTGCCTACTTCGGATCCACACTCTTTATGTGTTTATTGTTTGGGACCTTCTCATTTATCTGTTGAGCCACCTTGTACTATATGCAAAAACTTTTCTAATAGAACTTTGTTAGAAAGGAAAAATAAGCGGATACTGAAGGGACTTCTAAAATCTCCCTTTTCAGAGGCTATTTCTGGGTCAGAGGTCTCAACCCCTCCTAAAGCCCATAAGAAAATGCATGTTTCTACCAAGGCTAAATCCTTGCCTTCGTCCCCGGCTCAACAACCAAAATCTAAAAAGGCTAAAATTACGACTTCAGAGCTCACTCAGTCAGCCCCAGTGCTTTTGGTGCCCAGGCCTTCGGCGCCATTAGTGATTTCGGCTCCATCCTCTCCTGCAGCCTTCTACATATCAGCACTGAGGGGCTCCTTGGTTCAGACCTTTACCACTGTATTGGCACCGACAGGTCAGTCAGCGCAGACCTTGACCGTGTCAGCTCCGAGATCTTCCTCAGAACAGAGGTCTTTATTACCAACTCCAGTTTTGTCGGTTCCAGTTTCGGCACAGACAACCACTTCAGCACCGATCTCTGTCTCGGTGCAGACAATGACATCGGCACCGATTACTTCTTCAGTGCAGACTACAGCAGTTCAGTCTTTCTCGGCACCGTTGTCCTCGGTGCGATCAGATGAGATGGGCACAGAGTCTGCCTCTTTTGTGGACAGGCCTGTTTCTCCCTCAGTCTCAGTGAGGTCCACTAAAAGTCTTTCTGAACATGATGTGTTGCGTCTTGTGGACCAGGCATTCTTGGCCAGAGGTATTCCACCCCCCCAGGTACTACCCTTCCTTGGGAGGTGATTACCCATCTCCAAAGACACCTTCTTATTCTCAATGGATAAAGAAAGCTTTTAAAATTGAAAAAATAAAACAGCCACCAGAGAATAAATGAAAGTCTCCACATTTAATACCCCACCAAAACCAAAATAACCAAATGACTAAGCGTTTTCACCAGGCTTCAACCACCGGCTTCCTCAGAGTGAAGCCAGTGGTTGAAGCCTGGTGAAAGCGCTTAGTCGTTTGGTTATTTTGGTCTTGGTGGCGTATTAAAAGTGGAGACTTTTATTTATTGTCTGGTGGCTGTTTTATTTTTGTTTTCAATTTTAAAACCTTCTTATTCTCCTCCTCCATTGCCTTTGACGTCCATGGATATAGTACAGTCTTCCCCTTCTGCATTTCCTTTTATGGATCTCACTAAGGAACCGCAGTTGCTTTCGTGGCAGGAAAGTTTTGCTACGACCCAGGATGTCAGCTGTGACACGCATAGCTTGCTGCTCCACAGCCATCCAGGGACTCTGAGTCGGCAGGCAGAGCTGCTTAGGGGAGGAGTGCCCCCTGTCCTCGACATACACTCCTCTCCAGGTGGACCAGCCTTCCAACTGATGGAGAAGGCTTTCGCTGCTGCTGGTGATACTGGACTGTCTATACCTCCGCCCTCCTCTGGTACACTGGTTTCACAAGTCGCACCTAGCGGACACCGGGTGCAAGGGCCTCAGGACATATTCCCCTCAGGAATCCCCTTTTCCGTTGTTTTCCGCAGCTTCTCACGCTGAGGAGGTCCACCGGAAAAGTTTGTGTAAGAGGAAGCACATGGACTCCACAGAGAAGTCTCTCACCGAAGACACAGATTTCGATGAGGGGGAAGGATCCCCTTGGTCACCCTCTGAGGTATCCTTTGGCGATATCCTTGAAATCCTCAAACAGAGAGGTGACTGGCAGCCCTCTAATCTGACCCCTGAGGAATCTGTGTTTCTGCAGGCTTTTCGTGCCCGGCCCCCTACCTCCTGGGTTACTCCACCTGCCGATGAACAGCGTGCTTGGAAGGCCCCTGATACTGCTGAAGTTATTCCCCAGAGGCCTGATAAGATTTTGTCCCCTCCTGCTTCAGATCCCCATTGGTCCAAAGGTCTTCCTGTAGATGCTTTGGTGGTGGCAGCCACAACAAAAAAGTATCTGGCAGAAGAAAGCCAGACTGTCCATCTGCCCAACAGAGAGTCCTGGGCCCTGGACAGAATAGGGAAGCGTACTTTTGCTTCAGCGGCCTTTGCTATCAGGTCCCTGTATTATATGGCACATTTACCAGGCTTCAAAAGGATCTGGTCTCTGAGCTCTCTGAAACCTTGGCTGGTGCAGTGTCTGATAAGGTCCGTGATAAAGTGGCCTCTCAGCTGGCCACCACTGAGTCTATAACTAACTCCTCTATGCGAGTGATATTTCACGCATCAGGAGTAGCTAGAGCGGTGGGTTCAGCTGCGGTCTTGAGACGACACACCTGGATGCGCTTATGCAACTTCACGGAACCTTTTAAGTCTTCCTTTCTTAATGCCCCCCCATTGAGCCCTCCTTGTTGTTTGGGGCCAAAGTTAAAAGCACACTGGCCAGATGTGAACAAAACTGTAAGACACTTTCTGCCACAGGTGTCAGTTATTCTTCCCCTCAATGTGCTTTCTCTCGAAACCACGAGAGTGGGAAGATGTGGTTCAAGAAATCTCAGGGTCCTTTCCGTGACACACAAGCTGAGTTCTCCCCCAGAGGCAGAGGGGGAACTCACAAGGAAGACGCTCCTTTCGAGGCAGAGGGGGAATGCGTAACCAGGGTTTCAGGGATTCTTTCCCTGGTCAATCCTACCAGCACTCCTGAAGAGCGGCCCAACTCCTTTCCTCTGGAGGTGGTTGGGGATGTTTTTCCTTGTACCCTTCTGCCTGGCTAACCATCACCACCGATTCCTGGGTACAAAGGATCATAACCAAAGGTTATTATATCCCCTTCGATTTTTGTCCCATCAAAAAATCTTCCAGACGTTCCACCTAGTCAAAGGGAAGAAGCAGCACTACAGATAGAAAAGCTGCCAAGAAAAAGAGTCATCCAAATAGTCCCTCCAGACCAGATAGGATCTGGATTCCACTTGAGACTATTTTTGGTGCCAAAGAAAACTGGGGACTGGAGACCAATTTTGGACCTCAGTGTATTGAACAAGTTTGAGAGAGTACAAAAATTCCAGATGGTCACTATACAGTCTATCCTCCCGCTTTTGGAAAAAGACGAATGGACGTGCTCTAATAACCTTCAAGATGCGTACTACCACATAAAGGTGGACAGGCCATCAAGGAGATTTCTGCGCTTCTGTGCAGGAGCCAGTCACTACCAATTCAGAGTACTGCCCTTCGGACTCTCTACAGCCCTCAGAGTGTTCACGAAGTGCATGGCAGTTGTCACAGCTCACTTGCGACTTCAAGGATTCCAGGTATTTCTGTACCTAGACGACTGGCTCATTTCCGCCCCCACCAGACATCTACTGTAAAAAGCCCTGGCATACTCTCTCCTCGCTGCCCAAAGGCTAGGCATAACCATAAAATGGCAGAAATCCAATCTCACCCCATCTCAGTCGACAGAATTCATAGGGTTATCTTGGACACAAAAAACTGCAGAGCGGCTATTCCAGAGCACAGAATTTTACGGATAAAGCAACAACTAATTCCAATCCTTTCAAAGGAAAAATCCACGGCTCACTCGGTTCTTCAGCTGCTGGGTTCCATGGCAGCCTCCATCACCATTGTTTCCCTGGCCAGGTTTCACATGAGGCTTCTACAATGACTACTGCTCACCCAATGGTATCATTTTCAGCATCCTCTTTCAGCCAAGATTCGAGTAACCCACAGGTGCAAACAGGATTTAAACTGGTAGATGACACAATCTCTCTCAATGGTCTCACCCTTTTTCCCCCAGCAACCCAAGGCCACAGTGACCACGGACGCCTCCCTGATTGGGGGGGGGGGGGGGCTATGTCAGGGACAGACAGTCCAAGGTACTTGGTCCCAACTGGAGGCCCATCTGCATATAAATGTTCTAGAGCTGAGGGAGGTGCTTCTGGCGTTGCAAGCATTCCATCCCCTGCTGCCGTCTGGGACAATTGCGATTCAGACAACATGGCGGTGGTCTGGTACATCAACAAGCAAGGTGGAACCAAATCTTACCCCCTTTGTCGAGAGGCTATGAGGATATGGCAATGGACGATGTCTACCAACCGTTTTCGTCTAGCAACGCACATTCCCAGGAGTTTCAACGTGATAGACAGACTCAGCAGGTGCATTCTACAACCTCACAAGTGGTCCCTGAATCCCTTGATAGCGGTGGAGATCTAACACCGCTAGGCCAGTCCTTGCTGCGACCTCTTTGCATCCCCGGCCAACTACAAATGCAGCAACTACTTGGCCCTGATTCCCCCTCCGGGACAGTCACCCAGGGATGTTCTAGTCCACAATTGGCCCTCGGGTCTTCTCTACGCATCTCCGCCCTTTCCTCTCATTCCCCAGTTTCTGAAGAAAGCCCGGCGGTTGAAGAGCAAGTAATCCTCATAGCACCATAATGGCCAAGACAGATTTGGTTCCCTTTCCTTTGGCCTCACCTACTAGATCGACCATGGATCCTCCATCCAATCCCGGAGTTGATCTCACACCCACAGAACCAGATTCACCCCAACCTGAACAGCTTGAAGCTAACGGCCTGGCTACTCCAATTCCCCTGATTGCCAGGCAGAATGATCTTTCTTTACTAGTATGTAATATTCTCATTGCTTCTCACAAGTCCTCCACTAGAATTACTTATCTGAGCAAGTGGAAAAGATTTACCTGTTGGCTGAAAGATAAACAAGTAGACCCCTTTTCTTGACCAGTGTCGATAATACTAGACTATCTGGCCGACTGTTTCAATCAGGTCTATCAGCCTCTACCATTAGAGTTCATTTGGCTGCAATTTCTAATTTTCATGAGGGTGTCCAAGATTCCTCTCTTCTGTCCCATAAATTGTGCAAGGCCTTCATAAAAGGTGTGAATAATCTGAAGCCACCTTTTAGAGAACCTATTCAACCATGAGATTTATCATTAGTTCTGCAAGCTCTGACAATGGCACCTTTTGAACCAGCCTCTTGTTGAGACCTCAAGTATCGTTTTTGGTCGCTATTACTTCTGCCAAACGTATTTCTGAACTTCAAGCTTTATGTATCAAGAGTCCATACTTGATTTTTCATAGAGATAGAGTGTCTCTGAGAACTAATCCGTGAACTAATCCGTCATTTCTACCTAAAGTGATCTCTGAAATGTCCATTAAATCAAGCCACCGAATTGCCAGTTTTCTTTCCCAACCATTCAAACAGAGGAGAGTATTGCCTACATACCCTTGATATTCACAGGCAAATCCGTTTTTACCTAAACAGGACTAAACCCTTTCTTAAATCTGCCCAGTTATTTTTGGCCTTTTTGGACCTAGATTAGGATCAGCTGTTGCTAAGGTCACATTAGCTAGATGGTTGAAGGACTGTAAGTGACCTTTATTTACACACAAAGTAACATTTCGTTGCCTACTACCATAAAAGCTCATTCAACAAGGTCGGTGGCAACTTCTGCTGCCTTCCATGCCAGAGCTTCTTTACATGACATCTGTGCAGCTGCAACTTGGGCTACGCCGCATACTTTTATCAATCATTACAAATTGGATTTGGCCTCCAGGGGAAGAGCATCTTTCGGTTCTATGGTGCTCAGGAATGTCCTTCCATGAGAGCCTCCCAGGAATAGAGGTAGCTGGGGACTCTGTCCCATACGTAAGGAGTGAACGAGAATTAACAATATCAGATAAAGAAGTTATGTCTTACCATAATGTTCCACCTGTATTGTTGATACTCGTTCAGTCATTACGACCCTCCCTCCTTCCCCCTCCCGTGGTTTCTAGTGGATCTCACCATCCAGTTCTCTTAGGTTATTTGACCAGAGGTAGCCTCTACCTTCTTTAACTTACAAACTCAATCTGAGGTAACAGGGAGAGGGAAAATGTGTGCAAGAGTTTAGCTCGAGAGTTTGAAGCTGATGCGAGCTTGGAAAATGGCCAGCTCTGTTCCGAGCTCGGAACCGATACCCATACGTAATGACTGAACGAGGATCAACAATATAAATGGAATGTTATGGTAAGACATAACTTTTTTATAACACAATGTAATTTTAGAAGAGAAACAAGTTCAAGCTCTGCTAGAATCTGGTAGCATTACTATCCTTGTCAAGGGCCCCCTGGTTATAAAGGCACAAGATTAATAATAAAATGTGGAAGTATTATGCGGTCGTTAAGGGAGAGCTCCCCCCTCCCCCAGATATAGAAATCCAAACATCTTACAGCCGTACAGCTAAAAACCACAAAATGTGTTTTGATCTCAGGGCTCCGAGCCCTGAGATCAAAAACAGTCATAAAATGCTGGACTTGTCAGCTTTCTTACAGCAGAGTGCAGTGTTGTTACATTTTTGCAGTTCAACATCCAATACAGTCTTTTCACATTTAAGAGAACAAGCTTTTGGGCTTATATTAATATTTACAAATGACAGAATTATCTACAAAATTCTATCTAGCTAGGCTGGCAGCCTTCACATATCTTCACAGTAACAATCATGAAGTTCACCGCAAATCTATAACAACTTATGCTGATGTAGCTTCCGTTCTTAACGGCTCCGATCCTTTTTCCACATCTGAGAGACCTGTAAATACATTGCAAATTATATCTTGAACTGGACATGGTACCAAAAAGGCTAAGATTTATTAAGTGCCCTAACAGTGTTGAAACAACTGACACTTTTTTTTTGCTACTTTGAAGGAGTTGTTTAACACCACAGGTATCATCTTTTTGAGGTTGTTAGTAGAGAACAACCTCAGGATTATGGTTAGTTTGAAAGAAGAAATAGTAAAGGTTGATCAGCTCCTACAAAAGGATTTTCACAGTAGAATTAGGGAATGTACAGAACATTGTATGGTACTTGAAGAATTGGAAAGGCACAAGGAGTCTATATTCAAACGTGAGAACAAAAAATTGAACAGGGATGCAATTGCCTACAATAATGATACGGCATACTTGCTATTTAATGTCTTAACTAAGAGGAATAATAAAAATACGAATTATAAAAACTATCAGAATAGCAGAACTGGTTTCTCTCAAGAAAGTTGAGAGAACAGCAATGGAAGTTAAGAATACTTACAACGCAAACCAAAGAAGTGACGTAGGCGGTACCTCAGGAGCAGATATTTTACATGGAGATGTACTAAACACTCATGGACTGACGGACTCTAAGAAGTCTACTACTTCCATTGATTTAGGGACTAGACCTAGTTTTTTTAAAGTCAGAGAAGGAAGGCAAAGCTCCAAGAATCAGAACAACCAGAAAGAAGGAAAGAATAATGTCGGATTCATCGACTGACAATTAGGAAGGTATAAGGCTGTTAACGTCATAAATCTCTGTCTAGCTCTACGTTAAAAACTGATCATTTAAAAAGTGTTAAAATTAGGTTTAAATTTTGTTCCTTCTAAGAAGGCTGACATTACACGTACACTTGACCTTAAAAAA
Organism: Protopterus annectens; assembly: GCF_019279795.1. Classification (NCBI taxonomy): domain Eukaryota; kingdom Metazoa; phylum Chordata; order Ceratodontiformes; family Protopteridae; genus Protopterus; species Protopterus annectens. The sequence continues at coordinate 1,363,895,287 of NC_056741.1, forward strand.
TATATGAGATTGTTGAATTTAAACTATATACTTAAAGATGTTTAGTTGAATGATACAAAGTTTGTTGAACCATCGTGGTGTAACCAGTCATCGGTTCATACTTGGTCTTTGAGACTACACGTGAAAACCAAATATGAGGGTTATTACAAGAAGGTAACAAGAATAAAAATATTATAATAATTTGACTACAAATGATAAATTAGCGTTGAATGAACTTAGAGAAAATAAGAATATTCGAATTATGAAGAGTGATAAAGGTGGTACCTCGGTTTTAATGGACCAAGAAAATTATATTGAAATTATGATAAACAATATTAATGAATATGAATTAACTGATGTCAATGAAGTGCTCAGTTGTTACAGAACAGTACATTAATTTTTATTTGAAAGTTTAATGAATGGCAACTTGGACAAAGTAACTTGTGAAATTTGTAATATTGAGAAACCTAAAATAGGGACTTTATTTGAAATACCGAAAGTCCATAAATGTGCACTGATCTCCCCCATTTAGAACAATTGTTTCTGCGCCCAATTATATTACGGAATGAATTTCATTGGTTGTAGATTCTTTTTTTTTTTAAATCCCTTAGTTAGAAAAAATGAACTCTTATTTAAGAAGATTCATGGGCTTTTTTAAACAATTTCACAGATTATACTAAAGTGTTTTATTTTGAATCACAAAAGCATATTATGTTCACTATTAATGTTGTGTCTTTATTTACATGTATCCCACACGATGGTGGGACTGAATATGTAAGAGAATTTTTGGTGAAAATTTCTGACCACTTGAATAATGAATGCTATTTCTGTAGCGATATGACAGATTATTAACTATAAAATAATCGTTTAATAATACAAGTGTATAGACAGATAAGAGGGGTTACTATGGATTCTCCAGCAGCCCCTTCTTTTGCGAACATAGTTATTGGCTGGTGGGAGCATTTAGTGTTAGAACCTCTTAAACAAGATCAGGTTCTTTATTTCAAAAGATTTGTAGATGATTAGTTCTTTATAATGCTGGGGGACCAGATGAAAGTGGATGAGTTTTTGAGATTTTTTAAATCAAAAGTCTGTTTTTTTTTTAATTTGTGTTGGGGGATGTAGGTTTAAAGGTTCATTTTCTGGATGTCACTTTACAAGGAATCATCTTCAAAGAGAAGCTTGAGAGTAGAATACACTGTAAAATTACCTTTACTAATAGCTACCTGCATTATACAAAAGTTGGCATCCCCGTTTTATAAATAACAATATACCTAAAGGACAGCTCCTAAGGGCCAGTCGTATGACTAGTGAACTATGCCATTTAGTTGAAGAATTTGAGTTTATCATCTCGTTGTTTATAAATAGAGGATACAATGAAACTTTGCTCCTTTGCATTCAGCCTGGTTCCAGTTTCTTATTTTTGGTAGCTGTACCACTAACCTGACTCATGGCCATAAAAGGAAAATGTTTTCACCCATTTAAAGCACTGCAGGAAATGTGGTAGGAAGGAGGACACAAAGACAATATCATAGGCTAACACAACATTTAAAAAAAAAAAAAAAGTAAGATATGGTCCAGAATCACAACCAGGAGAGAGTTAACGTAAGAAATACAAAACAAGCTATAGTCTAGTTACACCTAGACAGTAAAAGAGGATCACATGCACTACCAGAGACCTGCCTCAATGACAGAGGCACAAAACAATATCGTAAGAGATATAAGGAACTGGAGGTAAACTTATAGAAGTCTCCAAACAGACTTAAAAGAACAGAGCAAAAATGCACATAGAACACGAGGACCCTTACAGCACAGAAATGGTAGCAGGTACTTAAAAACATTTTTCTCCAAGGGCAACAGACAGCTAAAGAAAAAGATAACTCTCAAGTGGTCTGTTTACACAGTGGAAAAGTTAAAGCAGAAAAAGCTTTTAGTCTAGAACTACTGTTGTAAGGGAAGGCTTAGAAGCTGCACAGTCAGTGTTTCTGAAGAAAATACAGAGTGACAAACATGCGAATGCTGACATAATACCAACAGAAGGGATTCACAGCAAAATGAGCAAACATTACAAAGAGGAGATTTCAAATTTTTTTTTCTAAATCTGCAGGTCAAAACTTAAAAATGAAGGAACTTCCAAGAAAGCTATTAATAGAGAAGCATGTTAAGCTGAGCTCTCCATGCAGGAAAACCAAATAACTGCTGAAAACAACCAGCAAAAGTTGTCCATTTGGTATAAATTCAGTTTGGAATGCAGAATTATTCTGTCTGGATGGCAAAAAAAAATCTGTTAGAAACAGACAAGACTGAAGAAACAGGGAGAGGAGAAAGTTAGGTCAGACAAGGTCTCAGCAAAGACTCATTGGGAAGTAAATCAGTGTATGGTGCAGATGTAAATTATAGCTTCAAACAACTTTGAGAAGAAAATATCTCAGATGTAGTCAGGTCCAGCATGGGACTCTAGAATGGTATACAACATCAATAAAGGACTCTGGATAAAACACAGGATTCACAAAATAATTACTCTGACATACTGTACTGGTCAAGCTGCACAGGTTAGAAATGAAAATTAAGAACAGAATGTGAAAAGAAAACACCCACCAGGGCAGAATCGATAAAAAACTTTAAATACCACAAAGTCCAGCAGCCAAACCACGAAGGTGACACACAGCAGGATTTATTGGAACAGGCAAAAATTGAAAGTAGATAAAATACTGACAGACTAAGCACTAAAGAATGCTTTCGCCAAACACATAGGCATCATCAGAGTCGTAATACAAAAAGGCAATACACACCATGTATGTGCTCCAGAAAGTGGCTAATTTTGAGAACAAGAGCAAGAAAAAAAATGAGGTTTACAGTCAACCATGAGAAGCTGGAATGAAGAGACTGCATACACTTTATCAATAAATGGACTAGGCAGGATATAAATGAGAGAAAGGCATAATGTGTTTATCTTCCAAAAAATCTTTCAAGAAAGCAGTCTAGAGTAATAGTTGTGAATATACAAAAACACCAACAAAACAGGATATTAACAAGAATGCAGCAGACAGGAAAGGTTTTAAAAATGCCTAATCTAGGAGACAGAAATGAAACCAAACATACTCTGGTCATGAGAAAATGTCAGCAAGCTGGGATGAGGGTGAACTGCTGTATCTTGCTTTTGCTTTATTCCTGGGGTTTCAAAGACATTAGTAAGTTTGCATAAAGACAGACGTTTACTATTAAACTGTTAGTATGAGCAACTTTAATTTTTTAAATTCTTGGTTTTAGTCGTTTTACACTTTGCACCTTTTGGAGTTACTTTATGACAGTCTGTATAATGAAGATGAACAGGGTAACAAAGATAAGATGAACATTTTCACCACAAATCTAGAATTGCCAAAGGGAGTAGAGTTAGAGGTCTAACAGTTAATTGTAAACTCAGACGAGAACAAAAAGATGGTGATAAGAAGTCTGGCTACAGACAACTTGCCAGGTTCAGATGGCATACACCTGCAAATCGACAAGGTGGGTGTATGAGGAAGACCCTAATACCAACATGAAGAATATAACACTGTCTTAGGGGAGAGGGATACCTTCATCTCACCTCCCTCAAAAAAGACACATTCATCCCACCTCCCTCAAAAAAGAAACCTAAGTGTGTGTGCAGGGGGGATCCTGCAAATCCTGCCTCATATGAACCAATTTTAGTACCGATTCAAAACTAAAGTTTTTTTTTAAGTCTACAATAGCAAAAGGGTTAGTTAGAATGTTGCTAAAATGAACAGACCTAGATTAAACAAGCAAAAGGGCAAGTTCCTGCAGTAAATGAGGTCCGATATTAATTCCATGAACTACATCACAAGTTCAAACCAAGAAATGCTCATAGCTTGTAAAAACTTTAATAATTAACTACATATACATATAACATACAAACTTGCAGAGCATACAGCTTTCGGGTACAACCCTTCTTCAGTGCAAAGACATATGTTTGTACGTCAAGTCCTGTATATGCAGTTTTATTAAAGTTCTTACAAGCTACAAGCGTTTCTTGATTTGAACTTGTGCTGTGGTTCACAGACTTGGATTAATCCAGATTTGCAGACAAGAGGCAGACGTTTGACAATGTTAGTAGAACTGTAATTCATAAAGATGCAAAGGACTTGGTAAGCTTGGATGCAGAGAAAGCATTTAATGTGATAAATTGGGAATTTGTGCAGGGTAAAGACTGAATTTGCATTTTCTACTGAAATAGTTGAATTAATAAGAAAGATGCATAGAAGAACAGAAGTGAAGGTAAGAATTTGTGTGGGTGGGTGTGTGTGCGAATTTATCTGATACACTGAGTTTATATTGAGAACAATGTAGGAACATCCTCTTTCCCTATTGTTTCCAATATATAAAGCCATTAGCAAAGAAAATAAAGAGGTGCACACTTGCAATTGTACAAGTGGAAGGGGACGCAGAAAATGTCAGCATTGTTTGCAGATGACATAATATGACAAATCAAGAAAAGACGTCTCTGTGTTGTGGAGTACTATGAGATCATTCCAAGTATTTTCAGGTTATAAAATAAATGCAGATATAATAAAAGCCATTAATGTAAACCATGTGCCCACATATGAAATTAGTGCTGTGATTCCTACACCTTTGGGGGATGATAACAGTACTTATTAGTGGAGGTAAAGGACATGTAATAAGAAATTAAGCAGAAGATAATCCAAAAGTTAATGCAGAAGTTCATGATTATGACTCTGGATAATAAGACACAGACAGTGAAATACATGTTTTTGGTCCCACTGATTCTATACTTTTGGTCTGGCATATTTTTAGCAACTGGATGATAAATTATGGCAAGAAATAAGGAGCTAAAGAACTTTATTTGGGAAGAGGCCTAGGGTTAAGAGTCTAGGATTACCTTAGCAATGTAACAAGGGATGTGAGGTTGCCCAATTTAAAGGGGTATTTTAAGGCTAAGCAGTTTGATTATAAGTACAGTAATAAGAATTGTTAGGTTAGCTGTCATTTAAAATACAAAGTCTAGAAATGCAGCCATATTAAAAGCAAGCTTCACAATTTAAAGTTTCAATAAATCAGTGAAAATAACCTTCAATCAAGAATACTGATAAGAACAGAATATGCTGTACATTTGAGTACAAACACATCTTATTTGTATGCTACAAGGCTTGGGAAACAAATATTAAGGAGGCGTGTAGAACAGGGTTTTGGTATTACTATTAAGAACTACTTCAGATACAGTTAGTGAAGTCAGCAAGTTAGTCGAGACTGACATACAAAAAAGATTAAATATCCAGAATTCTAGAAAGGAAGTAAGGAGACTGGCACCTGTTCAGCACAAGTTTGGGTAATTAATAAATAAAGACTTTCACTCCAGTCTCATTTCAGTTGTTTCCAGTTAATTCCAGTATACTACACTCTTGTCAATTCTTTCAATGGTGAGCCACTATGAATGGGGAAAAGCAGTAGAAGTTCAGTCCCAAAGCCCCACAGCAACCTTGCATCAGCAGTCAGACCATGTGTGTTCTGCACAGCAACCTACAGAAAAACAGTGTTTCCTTCAAAGTAACCTTATCAGCACTGAGATCACAGGTACCACTGCTCATTCAGAGCACTTTAGGACTACAACAGAGACAGAGACAGCTGTATTTATATTAACAGCTTTTTCTAGTCCATCAGTACACTTCAATAAGTTTCATATCAAACTTTTCAGTAGCACACCAGTGTTTTTTCAGACTGGAGATTGTAAACTCCATACAGAATAAGGCCACAGCCAACAGCACTAGTTACTCCTTACAGAGCAGACCTTTCGGTAAGACACCACTAATATATACCTCTACATACAGTAACTGCAGCTGTTAGAGAAATTGCAGAGCACCAGCATTTACTTCAGAAAAATGCCTCAAATAACTTAAACACACCCAGTAATCCTTCAGAAAATCTACAACCTTTAGAAGTGTTCCTTAAGAATGCAAGGCATTATCCAGTTAACAGCAATGTAATTAATCTCTACAAACTTTCAAGTTTCCAGTGTGACATCACATAGCCAAAAAGCAAGAAAAAAGGTGTACAAAGCTGCAGAAAAGACACATTCTTCCAGAATCATAAAGTTATGCAAGACTTTATATGCACTTTTTAGCCAACAGCTCATAAAAGTTTAATTACATCAGGAAAAGTCATTTGCATTCCTCTTGTATAAAACATGTCAAGTAATAACTCTACAGTTAAGGCACCAATAAATGTTTGGTTTAAAGTTAAAAATTGGGTAAAACAGTAAAAAAAATGTGTTTCACAAATGTCATTTAAACTTCAAAGTTATTAGCTCAGGAATGTTAAATATTTCTAGATGCAAAGGGTTAAATCACAGAAGCAGACGGCAACAGACACACTGTCTCATGACTTGCAGAATGAGTCAGGTTCTACCACTAATATAATTCAAAATACAGAGTTAAGTCACAGTACAATTTCAAATACAAATGCTCAGAATGTAATAAATTCTACTTTACATGTAATTCAAAATACAGAATTAAGTTGCAGTATTGAACATACAGATATTGCAGTGGTGCAAAGGTAGCATTGTCGCCTCACAGCAAGAGGTTCTTTGGTTCATTTCTCGTCTGGGGTGCCTTCAGTGTGGAGTCTGCATGTCCTCCCTGCGTTCATGTAGGTTTCTTCTGCATGCTCCAGTTTCCTCCCACGTTACAAAGACATGTGTGTCTGGAGCATTTCTCCCTGAGCCTCTGCTGAACACTGGCTTCATTCAAAGTCTGACTTTCCCAGTAAACAAATGTTAAATAAATAAATAAATATCAACACATTCAATGTACGTAACATGCAGGCAATGTCACAAGTTTTCACTTTGCAAATTCTCAGAATGTAGCTAGTGCAAATGCTGCACTGAGGAGGGATAAGAGGGATCAGAGTGCAGACTTTGATAAAATAAATTCCAGCATAAATGTATACAGAATTCAGCGCAAAGTAAAAATTACTACTGTTTCAGAGCAAAATAAAAAAAAATGCATTCCATAGCTCAAGTCAGTATTGTTGCTAGTTCTGTAAAACAGGATTTTCAGCTTATCTATAAAGGATGTGCCAAGTCCAGCACAAAACCAGAGCATTTATCTGTCATTAAGGTTGAACGAAATGACAATATTTCATTGTTTACAGAAAAATTATGGAATAATGTACCGATTAATACAGACAAATCAACTTCAGTTACAAACAGACCTTTATTAGAGGACACAAATGCAGTTTTGTCAGGATTTAAAAGGTCAAAGATTACAGTAGCTAACAGTTCAAAGTATAATAGCTCCATACTAGGTATGGACATGTCTGATCAGAGTTGTATGTTGTTTTAGACTTCAATAACAAGATTTTATGGAAAAAAATGTTACAGAATGTACAGTAGGGCACACAGATGACACAAGAATTTGCATTCAGTAGTCTGCGGAAATGTACAGAATTTAAAGAACTGGTTAGGATAGAAACATCCAGATTTACGGGTTAAAGATGAAATCAATTCCAGTTCAGCTGACACAACTAAAGTGCTCAGAAAGACATACTGGGTGTGGCCAGTTAGAAAAAAAGGCTAACCATACGCATTTATGTTGTGTAAGGTATACCAGAAAAGACAGTCAAGTTAATTTGCAGAATAAAGGGTTTAGAGTTACAGATATGGCAATTTTTTTGTTATTGTTTTGTTTAGCAGACATTGTTAAGAGCTTTGTATTATAGTAGTAAAGTGTTGCAGTGCATTAATAGTATCTTGATACAGACACAAAAAAAATCACAATTAAATAATGTTTGCTAGTTTACAGAATGTACGATTTAAAGTCAATGCTATATTTTAAAAGTGACCGTACAGTCAGAAGTTCAGATCCCATGCATGAAAAGAGTTCTTCATAAATAGTGCGTCATTAAAGCCGCAGGTTCAACTCCTATTCTACAAAGGGAAGACAAGTAAAATTCCAGAATTAGATCAGTTCAACTCTAGTAATAAATGTGTATTCTATATAAAGAAACTGTATGTATTTGTATAAAGAATATACAAGTAAACTTCGAGAATCAGATCACTTCAAATCTTGTAATAAATGTCTATGTAATTTCATACAGAAATTGCAGCTCACCAAGCAGAATATTCTTAGTGACAGTTTATACAGTTACAGTTCCTACTATTTATCCAAGAAAACTGTAGACAATAATAAATCCTTGCAGCATTCAGTAGTACTGAAAAGTTTAATGATGCCAGCTAAAGAAATGGCTATGTTAAGACAGTGGGTGGAGTTTCACACACACGACAGTAAAACACAAAGTTCAAACAGTTAACATTAATTTTATAGGAGGTGCAGAAATGCAAAAAATATTAAAATATTAATATAGTGTTACATTACTACTCAAGTTTCCTTCAAGGCTATGACAGGAAAAATAAATAATGCCACTGAGGTTTCTGTTTGATTCAATAATAAAGTTACAGCCTTTCCATATCACTGTACACTATCCGTTCACTTAAAGACTTGCAAAATGTATTCATTAGTAACATTCATTTAGTTAACTACAGTACATGATCAGTTTGCTTAAATATTTACAAGACTTTATTAGCAACATATGTTTATTTCATAGAGAAAACTGTAAAAGTCAGGACAACAAGCAATGGTATCAGTTTATAGCTGTTAAAGCTAAAAATGAAATTTTTTAAGGACCTGATACAGTTTTTTATGCTTTGCAGTAATTTTAAATACAGATAAAAACATCAATCACCAAGCCTCGCAAAAGAGATGGAAAAGGAGAGGTTTGCAGGGCCTAAGACAGACTGCTACATGTGGACATTAAAAACAGCCTCCATTACCTCAGCAGTGACTGGGACAATGCAGACTAAAGGCCTAAACTCGGCAAAAGAAGGACCGATCTTGTCTCCTGAATCTGACTGACTTCTTTGAATCTGTCTCCAGAGCTGTGGATGAGGGTAAGGAGGTCCACACAGCCTATCTGGACCTCGCCAAGGCCTTCAACACCACCCCCCACTCTGGAATCATGGATAAACTTACTAAGCTGGGCATAAATCCCTACGTCACTCGATGGGTTGCCAACTGGCTTACTGACAGAACCCAGACTGTAAAAGTAGCCGATTCCAAATCCATCTTCAGACAAGTGGAGTACCTCATGGTTCAGTCCTGGGACCACTCTTGTTTGGCATCTTCTTCTCTGAAGTACAGGCCAACACTAAGGGACTCTGGCTAACAAAGTTTGCAGAGGACTGCAAACTGGGAGCCATTATTGAATCCCCAAATGATGTGGATATTCTACAAAAGGGCCTTACAGAAACAGATGCCTGGTGCCAGAGCCATGGGCTCAAGCTTAATGCCAAGAAATGTATAGTCATCCCCTTTGGAAAAAAACATGTACCCATGAACTACCACATAGGTGGCAGGACACTAAACATCGAAAGTGTGATGAGAGACTTGGGGACACAAGTGGACAGTGGTCTAACTTTCGATAACCACATCGCCACAACAGTCAGGAAATTCTTCTACGTTGCACAACTCATCACTAAGGGCTTTTCATCCACAAAAAAAGGAGGTCATTGTCCCACTGTACTCATCCCTCATTAGACCCATTATAGAGTATGATGCCCCATTTGGTATGTACCTCACAAGACATCTGCAACAGCTGGAAAGGCCACAGAAATACCTCACTAAAAAGAATCACAGGCCTAAAGCAGATGCCATAAGCTGACAGTCTAAAAAAAAAACTCCAGCTATACTCTGTGGCATCTCTGCTTAACATACAAGGCCATGTCAAACCCTGAGCTGTTGGACATGCTACACTTAAAGAAATCCCAATCCCTCAGAGCCACACGCTCCAGGAATCTAAACCTTATCACAATGAACAAAACATGCTGGAGGGATAGGTTCCTGACCCAGAGACTCTCCATACCCTGTAATAGACTGCCCATACATGTAAAGCAGAGCACCTCATTGGCCTTCTTCAAAAGGAACCTTGATGATTGGATGATGGGAGATAGGAAATTCACCCCGGGGATCATGTCAGTCGCCCTGCTAGACAGGGGCCCAGAGAAGTAAATACTGTGGGAAAAATTTTCCAGGGAATTGTTATGGCTAGGCTTGCATAGACCTTAGGGCTGATAGCCTAGTACCAACCTATGAACCTAAGAGCTGTGCTGCACAAGTCAAGCATAATTTATGTAAATTAAAGTATAGAAATGCAGTTATACAACAGTACTAGTTTTCAGTTTATGTTTTTAGCTATGTTCAGACAACACTGACAAAAGGTATTAATAGTTTAGTCTCCAGAATATAACATTACCAAATTTCAGTTTATTTTCATCTGTGTTCGGGTAACACTGTCAAAAAGGCAGTCCTTTAGTCCAGATTATAAACAGATGTTCAGTATAAATATCTATCACTCTAATGTAAATTTCAGTCAGGATTCAGAATATGACATTCATACTTAATTATGTGTTCAGTATAGTGCATTTTCATCAAATTTCAGAATACAACACTACTTCACATTATTCAGTTAGTTTTAAGGAAAACGTCAGAATTATTTTAACAGGTTTATTACATCATATGTTACCGAAGTCTAAACAGTCTAACAGTATTACTACATTACTTCATCATCCTTCACATTATTCAGCCATTAGCTAAGGGTAAAGGGACACATTTATAACCTGCTTCCTCTTTAAATAACTTATTTTAATAAGTAGTAATAGTTATTTACTATACTCAAAGGATAACAGGGCAGGCTTAATTTGGAAATTACAGATCACAGTATGCTTTACATAAATGTACATTAAACAGAAAGTTAAAAAGACACTATGCAAAGGTATAGATCTGAAATACAGAAAGCATAAGTTTTAGTAAAGGTACTTCTACTATTAGAGAATACCAATATTTACAGGATATTTAAGACACAAATTTAAAAGGTAGGGACCTAAAAATGTAAATAGTATTAGTAACAAATCTAGCTGAAAATCTAGACACACGTTAATACAGTATATGGTAATTATAATTAAATCATAAAGTTAACATACTTCAATCCAAACAATAAAGGCTCAAGTGACTCTAAGTGGTCAAAATTTAAACTGCAATTTTATTTACCAGATAAAATTTTTATTAGTTCTAGTGATCATCACAGTAACTTACACACTATGTTAATAGATTTATAGGTAATTACAGAAGTAAATCCCATTTCAGTAATTTCAGAAAATTATTACAGATTATACGACTCCCCATTAATATTCAAAAACATGCACACTGACTGGCCAGCCCAACCAACGTGCCAGTTATAAATCCCACAATATACCAATGGAAAAAGGTCTGGTCACCTGGACTTGGTATACTGTTTAAATTTTATTTTTATTTCTTAAAAAATAAAAAAAACTTTAGCCACGACTCAGGACATACCAGAGAGGCAGCTTGGACAAAATACTAGGGAAATCAGGTACATTATTTAAAATTAAACACACGTATCAGATATCCCTTGTATTTCTTCCATGCTCTCTCTCTCTCCTACCCCTTCCATTTCAAAGCACTGATGCACTGGGTATGCGTGGGAATGCAAGTCCCATACGCACTCGCAATACATCAACACAAGGAAGCAGTATATCACCAACTGCGGAAAAGCAGTAATGCGCCATTATACAAAAACATTATTAAAAAAAAGTAAGTATTATTTTCTTAAATAATGTCATTGTTTAATAGCAATAACAGACAGAAACAGATGCTTGGTGCCAGAGCCATGGGCTCAAGCTTAATGCCAAGAAATATACTTATCCCCTTTGGAAAAAAAAAACATGTACCCATGAATTACCACATAGGTGGCAGTACACTAAACATCAAAAGCATGTTGAGAGACTTGGACACAGGTGGACGGTGGTCTCATCTTCGATAACCACATTGCCACAACAGTCAGGAAATCCTTCTGTGTGGCACACCTCATCACTAAGGGATTTTCATCCAGAAAAAAAAGGAGGTCATTGTCCCACTGTACTCATCCCTCATTAAATCCATTATAGAGTATAACTCCCTGTTTGGTATGTACCTTACAAGACATCTGCAAAGTACAGTTGTGTACACTTACCATAAATGTAGATGTTAGAGTGTATTCACTGTTGCAGTCATTACATTTGTGTTATCTGCTTGCAAGTAGCCCTCAGTCAACCTGATTTTATTTTACATTTGTTAACTGGGAAATTCCGACTGGACCAGGTCCATTTTCAGCGGAGGCCCGGGGAGAAAAGCTCCAACATCAAGTTATACAAATACAATACATCCAGCATAATACACAAAACAGGTTACATCATGTATGCTGAGCATAGTAATACAACAAGAAATTAATAAAAACACTCCAGGTAAAAGAAGACCTAGAACATGGGTAAAAGACAATGTCAGTTATACATTGGTAAGAAAAGAAAATATATCAAGTAAGATTCTACAGTTAAAAGTACCCTTTCAGATGACCAAGCCTACAGGGATTAGAGCTCCAGCATTTGATCAGAGAGGAATTTGGGGATTTAATGGTATGGGTAGGGTTATGTGATACAAGGGCATAACCAGGTACTAAGAAGGTGCGATTTGAGGGAGTTTTTGAATATGGATGTGGAGGGGGCAGTGGACATGGATGGGGGAAAAGAGTTCCAATTAGAGTGCTTTCCCTGCATTACTGTTAGCCTTGGTGATGGAGAGATTTTTTCAATGGATCTTAGGTACCGTTTTGCAGTAGAGATAGTAAGTAGGTTGGATAATGAGGGGTTTTTTTCAGGATATTTGAGAATATTGTAGGCTGTGCCCAGCTGGTGATAGTTAAGTAGCTGTGGTAGCTCAAAGTCTTGGGTCCTGCGTCGGTTGCTGTCCCTTCTTCCATGACGTCCGGAGTATAAAACATGCAGCCAACGCCATTACATCCGTTTTCTTGCCCCAGATGTCAGGTGCCACCCTAAAGGGAAGCAATTAAATATAAAGGAACAAAGATATACCTCCAACAAAAAAGCAAATACACCCAAAAAGGCTTTTAAAGCATAGTAAAAGAAAGTAGAGGTATAGCCAAAAGAAGTTAGGGGACTGAAGGGAGGGTAACCAGGACTGCAACAGTGAATACACTAGGACATCTACATTTATGGCAAGTGTACACAACTGTACTATGTTCTTAGTGTTTCACTGTTACAGTCATTACATTTCGGTGGATTCCCAAAGATATGGTTGGGAGGAGGAATTTTAGATGGCATTAGAGCCAGCTATAAGGCCCTGCAAGACTGCAGTGGCAAAGCCTGCTCTAGACTTGGAGAAAATTGGCAAATGACAATGATTGGTGAAAATATGTACAGAACTCCAGGTAGCAGCTTTTAGGATGTCCCTGGTAGGGACGCCTCTGAGAAAGGTTGTAGAGGTAGATGCAGTCCTGGTGGAGTGAGGTCTGATCCCCTGGGGGACAGGTTTTCCATGGTGCATATAGCAGAAATGAATGCAATGGCTTATCCATTTAGAAATAGTTTGCTTTGAAACAGCCTTCCCCTCTGTCCTGTCCAAGTAGAATCTAAGCAGTCTGTGCACATCTAAGGAATGCAGTATCCGTTCCACGTTATTCTGTGGATTGGGAAAGAAGGTTGGTAGGTAAATGAATGGACTGATTAAGAGCCACACCGGATACCACCTTGGGCATGAAGGACGGACTGGTTCCGAGGGACACCCTGTCCGCATGAAAGATGATGAAAGGCTCCACTGCTATAACGGCCTGCAAGTCAGATACCCTTCTAGCTGAAGTGATTGCTAAAAAGAAAGTTGTTTTCCAAGAAAGAAATTTTAAGTCTCCAGTAGCAGCTGACTCGAAAGGAGGTAGAATGAGTTTCTCCAAGACAAAGTTAAGGTCCCAGGCTGGGGTTGGAGCTCTCCTGGGTGGTCTCAAGGTTTTAGCCCCTCTGAGGAACTGGTTGAGCAGTGGATGAGAGAAGAGGGGAGGTTCTGTGTTATAATGAGCCGAAATGGCTGAGGCGTGGATTTTAATAGAGGAAAAAGACAGGCCCTTGTGAATTCTCAGTTAAATATTGTAAAATCGGAGGTAAATTGGGCGCTGCTGTGCCCATCCCTTGAGACTGGTTCCAGGCACAGAATCCTTTTCCACTTTTCAGCATAAGATTTTCTAGTACTAGGCCTCCTTGCCTCTAAACTGATATCCATCACAGGTTTGCTGAGGAATGGTAATGGAGAGATTAAGTAATTAGCCAGGCTGCAAGGTTCAGTGTTAGAAGCTGAGGGTGCAGAATCTGGTTCTCCTGCTGAGACAGCAGGGAAGGAGTCTGAAGCAGGTGCCATGGAGATACGTGTCACACTGCGCAGGAGGGGATACGAGTGTTGGCGCAGCCAGTCTGGAGCAATCAAAGTCATCCTTGGTTTGTCTTGTTTGATTTTTAGTAGTACTGAGAGCAGAGGCAGAGGGGGGAAGGCATAGACAGCTGAATGACAGAGCATCCACTTTCCAGGCTTGTTTGTGGGGAGTCCTTGTACATTTGCCCAGTTGGTAGTTCTGGGGAGAGACAAACAGGTGTATATCTGAGCTCCCGTATTTGCTTGTCAACATGTTGAAAACCCTTGGTTCCAGTTTCAACTCGTGTAGGTCCATGAGGTTTCTGCTTAGTCTGCCAGTGTATTTAACTTTTAAAGTAATTGGATCTTCAGCCATTCTTATTTGTTTTTTAGGCATAGAGGCCTGAGCATGTGGCCTGGGCGGTTTTTTAAACATGGATCGAGATTTAGGCCTAAGTAAAGGAGGCGGCATAGGTTTAATATGCAAGTCTGTAGGCCTGAAAACACCCTCAGAAGCCGGTGCCTGCACAGCGGCTCCGGACCCATCCAAGGTAGAGACAGCCGCGGGTTCCATAGTTGAAGCATCTCACGGCACACTGGACTCCGAATGGGTCTCAGTAGAGGCCTGCGAATCAGAAGTAGCGGGTATCAGGGGCTGCAAAAGCACCTCACTGTGTACCGGCGAACTGGCGAATGGCTTAGGAGAAGCGTCATCGGCAGTTTTGGACCTTGGCGGCCTGTCTCTGTCTTTATCTTTGCATTTTTCGAATCCCGTAGTTGGATGGGCAACAGACGACATTTCTGGATAATTAAACCAAGAACCAAAATATTTAGGAGGTGAAAATATACAGACAACAGATAGTGCGCTGATTAAATAAAGCACAAAACTGACAGCAAGGTATGTCGTGGTCAGGGCCTAGGCAAGGAATACAGTACAAATTAAAATCTTTATGCAGTATTTGCTTCCACAAGTAATGCAGTTATTAACTTTACCGACATCGGTAAGGAGCAAGAAAAAGTTTCCCCAACGGGGTACTTCGATTTAGTTGAAGACTTTGGTTCTGAAACTCGAAAATGAAAATTTTTGGAGTCGGCCAACCGGCACTTGCAAACTGCTTCTGCTTCGGGCCCTGCACGGCAAGAAAGACTGATGTAATGGCATGGGCTGCATGTTTTATAACCCTGGCAACCTGACATCATGGAAGAAGGGACAGCAACCGAAGGACCCAAGACTTTGTTAATCAGGCCGACTGAGGGCTACCTGCAAGCAGATAACCCAAACGTAATGACTGCAACAGTGAAACACGAAGATCAGCTGGAAAGGCCGCAGAAATACCTCACTAAAAGAATCACAGGTCTAAAGCAGCCGCAGAAATACCTCACTAAAAGAATCACAGGTCTAAAGCAGATGCAAAATGCTGACAGTCTAAAAAAACTCCAGCTATACTCTGTGGCATATAGTCTACTCAGAGGCGATCTCTGCTTAACATACAAGGCCATGTCAAACCCTGAGCGGTTGGACATGCTCCACTTAAAGAAATCCCAATCCCTCAGAGCCACACGCTCCAGGATCTACACCTTGTCATCACAATGAACTAAACATGCTGGAGGGATAGGTTCCTGACCCAGAGACTCCTCATACTCTGGAATAGACTGCCCAGACATGTCAAGCAGAGTGCCCTCCTTGGCCCTCTTCAAAAGGAACCTTGACGACTGGATGGGAGATAGGAAATTTACGCCAGGGATCATGTCAGTCACCCTGCTAGACAGGGGTCCAGGGATGTAAATATTGTGGGAAGAAATACCAAAGAAATTGTTATGGCTAAGCTTTTATAGGCCCTTGGGCCAATAGCCTAATACCAACCTATGAACCACGTCTTTGGTTATTGCTTAAACAAATCCTACCCAAGTACAGTTAGTAAAATAGACTTTGCATAGGCCTAAAAATGTAAGATTAGGCCTGTGTCGGTTTCAGATTTCATATTCTAAAGTAAGTACAGAGTTAAGACATCTGTGAGTGTGTTCAGGTATCTTCAGGAGGAGTTGTTAGGTTAGGTGTAATTTAAAATACAGCATTCTCTTTGCATACAACTAGAAATGCAGCAGGCTTCACAGTTTAAAGTTTCAATAAAATCAGTGAAAATACCCTTCAGTCAAGAATACTGACAGGAACGGAATGTGCTGTACATTTGAGTACAAACACATCTTGTTTGTATACTACAAGGCTTGGGAAGTGTAGAACAGAGTTTTGGTATCACCAAGAAATACTTCAAATACAGTTAATGAAGTCAGTAAGTTTGTTCGGACTAACATACAGAAAATATTAAATATCCAGCATTACAGAAAGGAAGCTAGTTTTTGGACTGCAGAACAGACACTTGAGCTGCAGTACAGAAGTTTAAATATTCATACTATTCAGAAGGAAAAGACAGTTTCAGTTATCAAAATATAGGTGCAGAAACTTTGGATACATTCATCAGCACCCAGCACTCCAGAATTTCTACAGACTGTTATTGTTTATCAGCATTGTTATTAAAGATAGTATTCGGACACTTAACATCTAAAAGCATTATTAACCGAACTACCTTGTTTGCAGCCTATGTTGTGAAAGTACAAAAGACTTGGCCAAAAAAGAGAGACTGGCACCTGTTCAGCACAAGTTTGGGTAAATAACAGAGACTCATTCCAGTCTCATTTCGGTGGTTTCCAGTTAATTCCAGTATACTGCAGTCTTATCAATTCTTTCATAAATCAGAGTTGAAATAGCACAAGATTGTTTTACCGACAATGGACATTGGGAAGAATAAAAACAACCACGTAAAACATTATGTATATTAAGTCATCAGCCTGAACATAATCCCCTACGTCACGAGATGGGTTGCCAAGTGGCTTACAGACAGAACTTCTGTAAGAAGAAGCGGCCTCCAGGTCCAACTCTAAACCAGTCACAAGTGGTGTCCAGGGGATCCCTTTTTATTTTTAAAATTATTCCCAGATTTGGAAGTGGAGGCTCCCCACTGCTTAGTTCTGTGTGTCCCCTGGGACTGAAACCTGGGGTTTTTGCTGTGGTCTGGGTTTGGCTTGAGAAGACCTGGAAGGGGCTGGAAAGGAACAATTCTTAGAGGGCTAGTGCCTACTAAATCTAGGAGGCTAAACTTATAAAAAATCTTTAACAGTTTGCATAGATTTAGCTTCATCTTCCATCCTTAAGAACTTCCTCAGCCTTGTTGCCTAACAGGCGGTCCCGATTTAAAGGAGCATCCAACAATTTAGCTTTAACATGATCAGGCAAAGATTGCTCTTTAAGCCAAGCATGCCTTCTGAGCACAGGACCCAGTAACAGCAGCCCTGCAAGAGGCCTCTAATGAATCAAAACCACAACGCAAAGTATGTTTTCCAATTTGTTCAGCAGAATGCATCAAGTCCTGTAATTCTTTAATTTCCACACAGTCAGGAATCAACATAATTTTCTGTTTAAGCAGTCCAATAACATGTTGCTGATACTTTAACATATGAAACTGGCAGTTTAAAGCCCTAATGGCCAAGGTTGCAGAAGTGTAAACCTCTTTACCCCATCTATCCAGCGCCCTGGAGTCTCTAACAGAAGGGGTAGGATTTTTAGCAGTAGAAGCCTTAATGCCCTTGGGCCCCTGTGAAATAGTCTCTGGATCTGCAATAGGATTTTTAAAAAGGAACTTGTGGGTCTCAGGGACCCTGTAGTATCCGTCAGGTTTTCTGGGAGTAGGAGGCAGGGAATCGGGGGCCAAACTAGATTCTGAAAAAGCATCATCAACAATGTCTAGTACAGCAGGAATAACTAAAGGCCTATGCTGAGGTAGGAGAAGGAACTCCCTAAGCCTCTTTTTTGAAACTGAAAAATCCTGGCTTTCCAAGTGGAAATGCTCCCTTAGAGTATGTAAGGTTTCTCCAAAAGAAAAATCCTCGGGAAGGGAAGCAGAGGTAATGGAGTCCTCTGCATCAGAATCTTCATAAGTAGATAAGGGCAAATCCAGATCAGAAGAATCAGAAAAAAACAGAATCCTGATCAGAAGATTCATAATCAACTTCAGTCCTAGGCCTCTTGGGGGGGGTGGGGGTGGGGGTGGGGGTTGGCTTCCCCCGATTAAAGTAATTGGATCTTCAGCCATTCTTATTTGTTTTTTAGGCATAGAGGCCTGAGCATGTGGCCTGGGCGGTTTTTTAAACATGGATCGAGATTTAGGCCTAAGTAAAGGAGGCGGCATAGGTTTAATATGCAAGTCTGTAGGCCTGAATACACCCTCAGAAGCCGGTGCCTGCACAGCGGCTCCGGACCAATCCAAGGTAGAGACAGCCGCGGGTTCCATAGTTGAAGCATCTCACGGCACACTGGACTCCGAATGGGTCTCAGTAGAGGCCTGCGAATCAGAAGTAGCGGGTATCAGGGGCTGCAAAAGCACCTCACTGTGTACCGGCGAACTGGCGAATGGCTTAGAAGCGTCATCGGCAGTTTTGGACCTTGGCGGCCTGTCTCTGTCTTTATCTTTGCATTTTTTCGGAATCCCGGTAGTTGGATGGGTAACAGACGACATTTCTGGATAATTAAACCAAGAACCAAAATATTTAGGAGGTGAAAATATACAGACAACAGATAGTGCGCTGATTAAATAAAGCACAAAACTGACAGCAAGGTATGTCGTGGTCAGGGCCTAGGCAAGGAATACAGTACAAATTAAAATCTTTATGCAGTATTTGCTTTCCACAAGTAATGCAGTTATTAACTTTTACCGACATCGGTAAGGAGCAAGAAAAAGTTTCCCCAACGGGGTACTTCGATTTAGTTGAAGACTTTGGTTCTGAAACTCGAAAATGAAAATTTTTGGAGTCGGCCAACCGGCACTTGCAAACTGCTTCTGCTTCGGGCCCTGCACGGCAAGAAAGACTGATGTAATGGCATGGGCTGCATGTTTTATAACCCTGGCAACCTGACATCATGGAAGAAGGGACAGCAACCGAAGGACCCAAGACTTTGTTAATCAGGCCGACTGAGGGCTACCTGCAAGCAGATAACCCAAACGTAATGACTGCAACAGTGAAACACGAAGATCAGCTGGAAAGGCCGCAGAAATACCTCACTAAAAGAATCACAGGTCTAAAGCCGCAGAAATACCTCACTAAAAGAATCACAGGTCTAAAGCAGATGCAAAATGCTGACAGTCTAAAAAAACTCCAGCTATACTCTGTGGCATATAGTCTACTCAGAGGCGATCTCTGCTTAACATACAAGGCCATGTCAAACCCTGAGCGGTTGGACATGCTCCACTTAAAGAAATCCCAATCCCTCAGAGCCACACGCTCCAGGATCTACACCTTGTCATCACAATGAACAAAACATGCTGGAGGGATAGGTTCCTGACCCAGAGACTCCTCATACTCTGGAATAGACTGCCCAGACATGTCAAGCAGAGTGCCCTCCTTGGCCCTCTTCAAAAGGAACCTTGACGACTGGATGGGAGATAGGAAATTTACGCCAGGGATCATGTCAGTCACCCTGCTAAACAGGGGTCCAGGGATGTAAATATTGTGGGAAGAAATACCAAAGAAATTGTTATGGCTAAGCTTTTATAGGCCCTTGGGCCAATAGCCTAATACCAACCTATGAACCACGTCTTTGGTTATTGCTTAAACAAATCCTACCCAAGTACAGTTAGTAAAATAGACTTTGCATAGGCCTAAAAATGTAAGATTAGGCCTGTGTCGGTTTCAGATTTCATATTCTAAAGTAAGTACAGAGTTAAGACATCTGTGAGTGTGTTCAGGTATCTTCAGGAGGAGTTGTTAGGTTAGGTGTCATTTAAAATACAGCATTCTCTTTGCATACAACTAGAAATGCAGCAGGCTTCACAGTTTACTTAAAGTTTCAATAAAATCAGTGAAAATACCCTTCAGTCAAGAATACTGACAGGAACGGAATGTGCTGTACATTTGAGTACAAACACATCTTGTTTGTATACTACAAGGCTTGGGAAGTGTAGAACAGAGTTTTGGTATCACCAAAAAATACTTCAAATACAGTTAATGAAGTCAGTAAGTTTGTTCGGACTAACATACAGAAAATATTAAATATCCAGCATTACAGAAAGGAAGCTAGTTTTTGGACTGCAGAACAGACACTTGAGCTGCAGTACAGAAGTTTAAATATTCATACTATTCAGAAGGAAAAGACAGTTTCAGTTATCAAAATATAGGTGCAGAAACTTTGGATACATTCATCAGCACCCAGCACTCCAGAATTTCTACAGACTGTTATTGTTTATCAGCATTGTTATTAAAGATAGTATTCGGACACTTAACATCTAAAAGCATTATTAACCGAACTACCTTGTTTGCAGCCTATGTTGTGAAAGTACAAAAGACTTGGCCAAAAAAAGAGAGACTGGCACCTGTTCAGCACAAGTTTGGGTAAATAACAGAGACTCATTCCAGTCTCATTTCGGTGGTTTCCAGTTAATTCCAGTATACTGCAGTCTTATCAATTCTTTCATAAATCAGAGTTGAAATAGCACAAGATTGTTTTACCGACAATGGACATTGGGAAGAATAAAAACAACCACGTAAAACATTATGTATATTAAGTCACCAGCCTGAACATAAACCCCTACGTCACGAGATGGGTTGCCAAGTGGCTTACAGACAGAACTTGCACGGTAAGAATAGCGGGCTCCAGGTCCAACTCTAAACCAGTCACAAGTGGTGTCCCACAAGGCTCGGTCCTGGGACCCCTACTGTTTGGCATATACTTCTCAAAAGTACAGGCAAACACAGGAGGACTATGGCTAACCAAGTTTGCCGATGACTGCAAACTGAGAGCCATAATTGACTCTCTGGCTGACACGGACATTCTCCAAAAGGGCCTTACTGAGACAGACACCTGGTGTCAAAGTCATGGTCTCAAGCTAAATGCCAAAAAATGCATAGTCATCCCGTTTGGAAAAAACATAACACCTATGAATTACCACATAGATCACAGCCCCCTTAATACAGAAGGGGTAATAAGAGATCTGGGGACCCAGGTAGATAGTAATCACTCCTTTGACAATCATATTGTCAAAGTAGTTAGGAAATCCTTCTATGTAGCCCATCTAATTACTAAAGGGTTCGCATCCAGAAATAAAGAGGTTATAGTGCCCCTCTACTTGTCACTCATCAGGCCCATCATAGAGTATAATGCCCCATTTGGGATGTACCTCACAAGACACTTCCAACAGCTGGAAAGACCACAAAAGTACCTCACGAAGAGGATTACTGGCCTCAGACATATATCCTGTGCAGCCCGACTGGAAAAACTCCAGCTGTACTCAGTCGCATACTCAGAGGTGATCTCTGCCTGACTTACAAAGCCATGTCCAACTCAGAATTGATGGACATGCTCCACCTAAAGAAATCCAAGTCACTGCGAGCCACTCGCTCTAGTGAGCTAAACCTCGCCACAACAATAAATAGAACATGCTGGAGGGATAGATTCCTGTCACAGAGACTCCCCAGGCTTTGAACAAAATTCCTAACTACATTAGGTAGGCAGAGCCCCTCACTAACACTCTTCAAGAGAAACCTTGACGAGTGGATGAGTAACACAAAATACACCCCTGGGATCACTTCATTGGCTCTTCTTGACAGAGGCTCAGTTAATTAATCAATGGGGCAGTGAAAGTTGACATACTCTGGCTAGGCTTATAAATGCTCTCGAGCAGATAGCCTAGTACCTACCTATGAACATAAGTAACAGAGAGGCAAAGCTCTCAAACAAAGGGAGGCAGAAACAGCTAGTATTTACTGGAAGTAGTTAGCCAAGAAGGCAAAAGTGTTGGGAACAAAACAACCACTGGGGTAAACTAAGAATGGGACGAAGAAAAGACTCCCATATCAGAGAATAATAGAACACAGAAAAAGAAAGACCAGGAGAGAAGGGATAGGGTACAAAAAAGGGAAATCAGTAGTGAATATAGAATTAAACTATTATAAAAATCAAAACAATCGAACTTGACCAGGATTGAGAGAAAGGGTTGGGTGAACAATTACAAACAATTAATGGGCAGGTCCACAGGTGCATGAAACACATAACTAAAATCAAAAAGTTTCAAGATATTTGCAAGGAAGGGCCCAGACAGTTATTTTACACCCAAAATAGATTGCAAAGGATCTTCCCTCAAGCTGAGAGTGACGGGAAACTGGGAGCATGTTTTTTGGGAGTGTGCAGAGCTGACAGAGTTTAAAGATGCATTACAAAATGCCCCAGGCCAGATGTTATATGGACAAATGGAAGTTTCTAAAGAAATTATTATCCAAGCTGGAGTAGAAGAACATCAGGACAGAAGGCATTTTTTAATCAAGTTAGCAGCTGGAAAAACTAATACAAGAAAGTGGAAATAAAGAGTTAGACCATGAAATTTGTGCTGGGTATTAAAAGGAAACAGTGCCTGCTAGCAGGCTTCTTAGATGGGGAAAAAGCAAGACTGCATACCCTTAAACAGAAAATGTGGGACTATAACCTTCACAGTAGGGACCAGAACTATGGGGATGAATGGAATGTTAGGGAGAAATAAAAAAGGCACACAAAAGTAGTAAATGCCATGCAAGTTTACTGGTCAGAAAATGTCAGCAGTTTGAAATGTTAAAAAAATGGAATATGTACATTGTTTAGTGATAAAGAGTATGACTTTGGATACATGTTTGACTTGAGTTCAATAAAAACAGTGATCAAGGAAATCTTAAAATTAAAAACATTAAAAAAGAAAGAAAATGCTTCAATACAGACGTGAATGGATTTAGAAGAGCCTATTTACCAACAGTGGTTGTTTAAGCTGAAAGGGAATGGAATATAAGCAACACTGACAACTGGATGGAGAGTACAATGACTGAAGGCACTAATCTCTTGTACCAAAAACTGCAGAAATATAGTATGCCTCGGTGAAACTAATTGTGTTACAATTTCTACATTATGGTTACCTGACCGTAGCAGAGAAAAAGTAGCAGTTACCTTAAGGAACAGAGTAACATTAAAAGAGAATGCCAGGAAAAGGTATGCAGTGCTCTGAAGCTGCTAAATGTTTAAGTAGACAGGGCAAATATTTCACCCCTCACTACCTTACATTAAGATTTAAATGGCAATCTAGTATATAGGTAGTACATCAGTCACAAGAAGGGCTCCCTACACACATGCATCTACCTCACATACTTTAAACCTTCACATATATAGCATACAAAAAACACACACCAGTGTCCTAACGCAAGTGCGTCTGGACAGGAACACACACACAGGAGAGCACAGAAACACGTCAATAACATGGCTAAAGAAGATGTCCATGACTGGACGCATTAGAGCAATGAAGAGTATATGGATAGTTTAGCAGTCGGGTAGTAAAATATAGGGTTGCCATGGAGAAGAGAGATTTTAGGACCATAGGAGATTACTACTCTATCAACCCGGAGGTCATTTTAAGCCTAGCTGTTTTATCCCAATGTAATACAATGAAAATACTACTCAATATGCAAGATTGCATTTAGTAATGACTGCTCATGTCCAGGAGGGTTGTGGGCACTATCCTCATTAAGAATTTATGGTGCCCCATCCACTCGTCCAGACTCCTCTTGAGGAGTGTCAGAAGTGCTCCGTTTCACATACATTGGTAGCCTGTTCCAAAGACATGGCAGTCGCGGGAAGATACATCTGTCCCTCCAGCATCTCCAATTTAAGTCACAGGCCATATTTAGGTCCCTGGAACAGGTAGTCCTAGTCATGTTTGATTTACTGATATGCAGCAAGTTCATTAGGGTTGGGTCTTGGATTGCTCTGTAGGCCAGGCATAAGTCTCCCCTAACAAGTCTGCATGAGACAAGAGTATAGTGACAGGGACTTTAGTCGGTCTGTGTAAGGCACATGCTGGAGCCCCATGATCTTCTTTGTTAGAAACCTTTGAGGTCTCTCCAGTTGCTGCAGGTGCTTTGTACGGTGCATGCCAAATGGGGCATTATACTTAATTATGGGCTGGATCAGTGTGGAGTTTAGAGGGGTTATAGCCTCTTTTCCTCTCAAGGAGATGCCTTTACTAATTAAGTGCGCTACGTAGAAAGCCTTCCTTACTACAGTAGACACATGGTGGTCGAAGGTATAGTTGCAGTCAACTTGTGATCCCAGGTTCCTTACCACTTTGTTGATTTTTAGGGTATTGTTGTTGATTTGACAGTGTGAAGGGACACCATTTACACTGTTTTTCTTTGCATTTAGTTTGAGACCGCAACTAATACACCAGTCGTTGGTATGAGTGACACCCTCCTGGAGTACACTGACATCATTTGAGGATTCAATGACTGCACGTATTTTGCAGTCTGCAAACCTATTCGGCCACAACCCCGTAGATTTGACCTGAACTTGAGAAGTATATACCAAACAGGAGCGGGACAAGCACTGACCCCTGTGGTACCCCGCTGGTAACAGGTCTGCTGGTTGATGTGGAGTCATCTACTTTGATAGAGTGTGTGTCCGGTTTGTGAGCCAGTTGGCAACTCATCTTACAACGAAGGAGTTTACATTCAGTTTGCTAGGTTTATTGGTAATGCCCGAATGTGGGATTGTGTCAAAAGCCTTTGCCAAGATGAGGTATGCTGTGTGCACAGATTTGCCCTAGTCAGTGGCCCTGGTCACATTTTCAAATAAGGCCACCAGATGTAACAAGCAGGATCTGCCCTTGAAGTCGAATTGGGTAGGATCCAGGGTTTGGTGGTCGCCCGTGTCGTTATGAGGTCCATAATGATACGATCCATGGCCTTACAGATGAGGTTGGTCAGGCTTAACATGTATGCAATTCCCCAGGTCTGTTGCTAGGCCACCTTTGTGAAGAGGAATAACTGTTGCTGTTCTCCAATCTGCAGGAACAAAGCCTGTGGTTAGGCTATGGCTGAAAAGTGTACTTAATGGTGATGCCAGTTCATGTTTTAGCCTATTTAGAAAGAAGCATTGTTGGGGCCTTGCCTTGGTTTTCTTGGACAGCAACATGTTGCATTTACTGTAAAGCTTGTTGATGCTGGATGTCTACCATGGCAGCTTGTTTTTACTTGGGGTTCTAGCTTTGATTCCTTCTGGTAAAGCCAAGTTTATGCACTTATGCAAGCAACTGTACAGGTCTGTAGTGTAAGCTTCAGTGTAGTTACCACTTTCAGCTTGGGGTGGGGCTTGGGATGCATTTGCATCTTCGCTTTGGTGAACCAGGAAATTATAGCCCCATCAGCCTAACTAGGCTGATCTGCAAAGCCATGGAACGGATGATCATGGACCTCATTAACAAGGACATTGGCAACCTCCAGAAACTTGATCCCACACAGTTTACCTTTGTCAAGGGGAGGTCATGCATGTTAAATTTGTCTGACTTTTTTGAGACAGAGGGTCTCACCCAAACAAATGATTGAGAATGACGTCCCCACAGGTTATCACACTGATAAGGCACTAAGCATGCAATCGGTTGTGAGGGACTTGGGCACCAAGATTGATAGCAAACTGACTGTTGACCACCATATTGCCTCCATTGTAGGGAAAGCTTTCTACATGGCCTACCTCATCCAGGGACAAGCTGTTATAACATCCCTGTATTCTTCCCTCATAAGACCCATTATTGAGTGCAATGCCCCTTTCCGCATGTACCTCACAAAGAACATGCAGCGGCTGGAGAGACCACAGAGGTTCCTCATCCAGAGAATCCAGGACCTCAAACATCTACCTTACACAGATAGGCTAAAAGCCCTATCCCTTTACTCAGTCTCCTACAGACTCCTCGGGGATT
This sequence comes from Protopterus annectens, assembly GCF_019279795.1. NCBI lineage: Eukaryota > Metazoa > Chordata > Ceratodontiformes > Protopteridae > Protopterus > Protopterus annectens. The sequence goes on from NC_056741.1 coordinate 1,363,921,394, forward strand.
ACCTCTGTCTGGCATACAAAGCAATCTCAGACTCCGCCCTGATGGGACTGCTGCATATCCGCAAGTCAAGCTCCACTAGAGTAACCCACACACGCAACCTCAACCTGGTCTGTGACATCAACAGGACCTGTTGGCGGGACAGATGTGTCCCAGGGACTGCCCCTTTTGTGGAAAAGACTCCCTCTCCACATAAAGCAGAGTACCTCATTAAACCTTTTTAAGCGCAACCTGGATAACTGGATGGGGAACAGAATACACACCCCTGGGATTCCACCTCTGTCCTTGCATGACAGTGGTATAGGGTGCGGACTTGTTGGAACATAGGCTAAATTCTTGGCTAGGCTTGTAAGGACCTCAGGGCCAATAGCCTAGTAACTTCCTATGACCTTATGTAAATGATTATTCCAAGATTCCTGGAATAAACTGACAGATGCAACAAGTGCAAATGTGATTACTGCCTTAAAATCTACATTCTCTGGATATGAGATATCCACACTGTCATGTCAGATAATGGTCTGCAAAACAAAAGTCAGGAATTCATGTTTTGAGTGAAAAGTTCAAGCAAGCAAAAACAAATTAATCTGACTGCGATGAACAGAGAAGTGGAAAAAACTACCCAAACAGTTATGAGAAGGAGTAGCAGCAAAAAGCTGCAAGGACTGCAGTCTTGTAGTTTTGAAATGCAATAATCAACTGCAGGGACTCCGACCAGGACAATTGTTATTATTATTACTCCAGATACATTACAGATGCTTGAAAAAGCAATGCAACGTTAAGGAAATTCTGGAGAAAATTTAAAATTGAAAGACACTATTATGAAAGAAACCATGGGAAAAAGTACAGTTTTGTACCTACCATAAATGTAGATGTTCGAAGATCCACATTGCTGCAGTCCTAACACTTGGGTAGTCCGCTGTCCCAGTCGGCCCGAATACCAAAGTATAAGGCTGACGTCGGTCAAGGCGCATTATTCTGACGTCAGGACGTCAGGGTACAAATGCGCATGACCGACGTCATATCCTCAGTCTTTTCTTGCCCCAGATGTCAGAAGACCCTAAAAAGATAAGGCCAAAACCAAAAAAAAACCAAACACTCCTGTACCAAATATATGCACAATATATACAAATTTACAAAAGTACAACCCCACCCACACAACCACCCCTAAACACAGAGGGGAAGGAGGAGGTAAATTGGACTGCAGCAATGTGGATCTTCGAACATCTACATTTATGGTAGGTACAAAACTGTACTATGTTCTTCATCTCACATTGCTGCAGTCCTAACACTTGGGTAGAATCCCAAAGCAGAGGTAAGGGAGGCTGGCAAATCATAAAGAAGCAGGAGCTGTCAACATGCCCTGCAAAATAGCCGTGGCAAAACCAGCCCTAGATTTAGAGTAGAGAGGAAGGTGGTAATGCTTAGAGAAAGTATGCACTGAACTCCAAGTAGCTGCCTCCAAAATATCCTTAGTTGCCACCCCTTAGAAATGCTGTTGAAGTGGCAGTAGCCCTAGTGGAATGAGGCCTAATCCCAGCTGGAATCTCCTTGCCATGATGGGAACAACAAAATGCAATGCAAAACCCAATCCACTTAGAAATAGTTTGTTTTGACACAGGCTTGCCCTGAGAACTCAAAGCAAAAGAAACAAACAACTGCTGAGACTGCCTAAAATCCTTAGTCCTGCTTAAATAATAACGCAACTGCCTGTGTACATCTAAAGTGTGCAAAATCTTTTCCCTTATTTTGGGGATCTGCATAAAAAGTAGGCAAATGAATAGTTTGGTTTAAAGCCACACTAGAGACCACCTTAGGCATAAAGGAAGGATTAGTACGTAATGATACCCTATCCTTATGGAAAATCAAAAAGGCTCAACCGCCATAAGGGCCTGCAATTCAGAAACCCTTCTTGCAGAAGTAATGGCCAACAAAAAAGCAGTCTTCCATGACAAATATTTCAATTCAGCAGTAGCTGCAGGCTCAAAAGGTTGTAGAGTAAGTTTCTCCAACACAAAATTGAGGTCCCAAGCAGGAGTAGGAGCTCTACGTGCGGGTCTTATATTCTTTGCCCCTCTAAGAAATTGCTTGAACAAAGGATGAGAAAACAATGGTGGATCACAATCATAGTGAGCTGAAATTGCTGCAGCATGAATCTTAATGGAAGAGAAAGACAAACCTTTGTCCAATAACTCAGTAAGATATTGAAGAGCCACACTCAAATTAGGCTCAGAAACCTCCAAATCCTTTGCTGCACTCCAAAATAAAAATCTCTTCCATTTTTCTGCGTACACTTTCCTTGTACTAGGTCTTCTGGCTTCCATAATCACATTCAAAACTTGTTGAGGAAGTTGAGACCTGCTGTGGTTCAAAACAGAATATGCCAGGCTGTTAGATGAAGAGAGTGAAGCTTGACATTGAGTAGATGACAGTCCCTCTGAGACAATAGGTGTGGAATCAAAGGTAAAGGCCATGGAGGCTTCCTTACCAGACTCCTCAGTAATGGGTACCAGTGTTGCCGAGGCCAATCTGGAGCTATTAAAATCATCCTTGGCTTGTCTTTTCTGACCTTTAGGAGTACCTTTGGGAGGAGAGGCAGAGGTGGAAAGGCATACACATGAAGATTTTTCCAACTGAAAGAAAGAACATCCACTTTCCAAGCTGTGTGATGAAACCTTTTCGTGCAAAACTTTGGCAGCTGGTGGTTTAGTGGAGAAGCGAACAGATCTATGTCTGGAGTTCCCCATGACACTGTCAATTTCCGAAATACATGAAGATCCAGTTTCCACTCGTGGGGATCCATGATTTGCCTGCTTAACACATCAGCTAAGGAGTTCTGTGCTCCCGGCAGAAACCTTGCCTGAAGATTTAGTTGCAAGCTGAGCGCAGTCTCCCACAAAATCATTGCTTGCCTGCATAGAGGATAAGAATGTGTTCCCCTTGTTTGTTGATGTACCACATGACAGTTGTGTTGTCTGTTAGAATCAACACCTGCCCTGGAAGAAGTAACTCCTTGAAAGCCATTAATGCAAACTGGACTGCTAACATCTCCTTCATGTTGATATGTAGATGCTGTAGTCTGGCAGGCCACTTGTCTTGTATCCACTTTCCATTCAGATGAGCTCCCAAGCTATGTCTGAGGCATCTGTCGTTAGAATCTGACTCGCCTCTGGCCGGGTCACAGAGAGTCCCTTGTTTAGGTGACATTCCTGAGCCCACCACAAAAATTCCTTTTGAATGCAAGGTATTATTTGAATGACAGTGTCCAAATCCTGGCAGTGCTGTGTCCATACATTTTGAGATACCATTGCAGCTTCCTCATATGCAGTTTGGCATTGGGAAGTACCAGAATACAAGATGCCATGAACCCTAAGGCTTGAAGGACTGTCCTTGCAGTCAGCCCGGACTGAAGAGATAGTTGATGGAAGTAAAGGGAAAGATTCTTTTGTTTGTCCGGGGTTAAAAAGGCCATCTGGGTTGCTGTATTCAGTCTCACACCCAGAAAGCACATGTCTTGAGAGGGTACTAGACTGGACTTTATTTCGCTCACAGAATACCCCAGGCATCTTAGCACTGCTATCACATATTCCAAATGCTGAAAAAGGTCTTCCTTTTCTTGAGCCAGAATCAGGCAGTCGTCCAAGTAAGGATAGATTTGTATTCCTTTTAGCCTGAAGTAAGCTATCACTGGAGCCAGAACTTTTGTGAATACTCTGGGCAGTAGATAAGCCAAAGGGCAATGCAGAGAACTGATAATGGGAATTCCCAGCTCGAAAACGCAGATACTTCCTGCAACTTAGTCTGATAGGCACATGAAGGTAAGCCTCCTTGAGATCTAAAGTTACCATCCAGTGATCTTTTCCCAGCAGAGGTAAAAGCTGTTGTAACGTCAACATTTTGAACTTGGGAATGTCCAGATAAGTGTTGAGGATAGATAAATCCAAAATTGGTCTCCACGTGTTCCCCTTTTTGGTACTAGGAACAGGCGAGAATAAAATCCTAGGCCCCTTTCTGGCACAGGAACCGGCTGAATGGCCCCTATTTGGAGTAACAGAGAAATTTGCTTGTGAGCCTCTTTTCTTTGTAGAGGAGGAATGTCTGGCATGCCTTTGAAAGGAGGCAAGGTATGGAAATAAAACCTGTAACCGTGGTGAATGATATCCAATACCCATCTGTCTTGGGTAATTAAACTCCAATTTTCTTTGAAAAGTGCCAGCCTTCCTCCCAAAGGTGCTGCCAGACGAGAAGGCTCTGGCAGCTGAAAAGGCAGGTCATTGGGTCTGTTTACGAAAGGACTGACCCCTGCCCTCACCAGAAGACTGAGCAGGTGAACTCCCTGTTCTAGGCCTAAAAGAACCTTGAGTTCTGCCCCTACCACGTCTAGACCTACCCCTAGACTGGGAATCATAAGAAGGATATGTCCACCCCTTAGTAAGCCAATTTCTACTAAACTTCGAGGCTGAACCTGCAAAAATCTTTAACAGTCTGCATAGACTTAGCCTTGTCCTCCATTTTCTTTAAAACTGCTTCCACAGGCGAACCAAACAACACATCAGATTGTAACGGAGCATCTAAAATCCTTGTCTTAACATGCTCAGCCAAATTCTGATCCCTCAGCCAGGCGTGCCTGCGAAGAACAGAACCAGTGGCAGCCACCCTCGAAGATGCCTGTACAGCATCAAAACCACATTGCAAAGAATGCTTACCCACCTGTTCAGAAACATGAACTAAATCCTGCAACTCTTTACACTCAATACCTTCCGCCAGAGCATCCACCTTAGACTTCAATTGTGAAAGGAGATAATTTTGGTATTTTAACATGTGGAACTGGCAATTCAAAGCCCTCATGGCTAAAGTGGAAGAAGTATAAACCTTCTTTCCCCATCTATCCAAAGCCCTTGCCTCTTTATCAGGAGGAACAGGATTTTTAACAGAAGCCTTAACACCTTTAGGCCCCTGAGAAACAGTTTCTGGGTCTGCCCTAGGACTCTTAAAGATACTTATGAGCTTCAGGCACCCTATAATACCTATCCGGTTTAACTGGGGCAGGAGGCAAAGAATCAGGGTTCAGGGAAGCCTCTGCAAAAACATCTTCCACCACATCCAGAACAGGAGGTATAGCTAAAGGCCTATGCTGGGGTAGAAACACAAATTCCTAAGCCTTTTCCTGGAATCAGAGAAATCTTGACCTTCCCATTTAAAATGCTCCCTCATGGAATGAAGAGTCTCTGAAAAGAAAAATCCTCAGGAGGAGAAGCAAGGAGTAGAATCATCTACATCAGAATCAGAATAAGGAGGATACTCCTGTAAGTCTTCAGTCAAGACTCAGAAGCCTCTGAACACTGCTCAAAACTCTCAAGCTCAGGTTCCACCCTAGGCCTCTTATCAGGAGGGGGCATAGAACCTCTAATCATAGTAATCAAATCTTCTGCCATTTTAAGCATATGTTTCTTAGGCAGAGACCCTGAAGAACAAGGAGAGACACCCACTGAAGTTAAACCTGGCCTGCCTCTCGAAGAAGCCTTGGAAACAGAAGGGGAGGGCCTAACCACCTTAGGAAGGGAGGGGAGAACAGCTACCTGAGAAGCCCCTTCAGCCTGGCCTACCTCCTGAGAGGACACATCTTGTAACAGTAAAGTCTCTCCCTGAGACTCCAAAGAAACTTCTGGCAGAACCTCCGGCTCCACCGAGCCCTCTAAAGAACCGACGTCCGGGACAGACGGTTCTTCCAACCTAGGCTTTGTTGCTTTGTCCTTGCGCTTTTTTGACGAAGCGGGCGTCGGAGCATCCGACGGCATTTTATAATTACAACGCTTCCCAAAAAAGTACAGTTTTGTACCTACCATAAATGTAGATGTCCGAACTGGATAGCATCTGCAGTCATAACAAGTGGGTTGTCCTGTCGTCAGGCAGCCCTGCAGTCGGCCGGATTCCAAAGTCGGTCCGCCGCTGATGTCGCACTCCACCCGACGCCATCTCTGGTCTCGGTATAAAAGCATCAGCCGACGCCATTTTCCTCAGTGTTTCTTGCCCCAGATGCCAGTAGCCCTCTTGTAGGCTAAAATTTGGATAGATGCCAATGTTTCCAAATAGATAGAGGTAAACACAACAATAAGCATGTATGTACATATATACAAACAAATACACCATAAAGACTCCCCAACAGCTAGCTATTAGAAGGGTAAACACCCTAGGAGTACCACAGAGGGAAGGAGGGTAATCCTGACTGCAGATGCTATCCAGTTCGGACATCTACATTTATGGTAGGTACAAAACTGTACTATGTCCTTCATGGATGCATCTGCAGTCATAACAAGTGGGTAGAATACCATAGCCAACTAGGGAGGAGGATAAAAGTAGATTATGGTGTGTTTAGGATCCCTTGCAGTACAGCAGTGGCAAACCCTGCTCGGGATCTGGAATAAAGAGGCAAATTATAATGCTTGGCAAATGTATGCACGGAGGTCCAAGTAGCCTCAATAATGTCTTTGGTTGCCACTCCTCGTAAGAAGGCTGTGGTAGTGGCTGTTGCCCTTGTAGAATGAGGTCTTATGTTCTGTGGAATTGGTTTTCCATGGAAGGAGTAACAGTATTGTATGCAATTTCCTATCCATTTGGAGATTGTCTGTTTGGAAATAGCTTTTCCTTCCCTTCCTGCTGCATAGGCTACAAAGAGTTGGTCAGTCTTTCTGCTATTTTTGTTCTGTCCAAGTAGTAGCGTAGCTGTCTATGTACATCCAAGGTATGCAGTATTCTTCCCCTCTGTTTTGTGGGTTGGGAAAGAAGGTAGGTAGGTGGATTGCCTGGTTTAAAGACACTCTGGATACCACCTTGGGCATAAATGTTGGATTAGTCCTCAAGGACACTATCTTGGTGGAAGATTAGGAAGGGTTGCACTGCCATTAAGGCCTGTAGTTCTGAAACCCTCCTTGCTGAAGTAATTGCCAGTAGGAAAGCAGTTTTCCATGACAGGTGTTGTAGGTCTGCTGTTGCTGCTGGTTCAAAGGGTGATAGTGTCAACTTTTCTAGCACAAAGTTTAAATCCCAAGCTGGTAATGGCGGGTTCCTTGGAGGTTTTACATTCTTGATTCCTCTGAGGAACTGCCTGAGCAAAGGGTGAAAAACAGGTGGATCAAAGCTGTATTCTGCTGAAATAGCTGATGCATGTATCTTGATGGAGGAGTAGGACAGGCCTGAATGAAGAAGTTCGCCAGATACTCCAGAATGTTAGGTATATCTATGTTTGCCACATCTTTTCCTCTTTCCGCACTCCAAATGACAAACCTTTTCCATTTTCCAGCATAGTTCCTTCTTGTTGAAGGTCTGCGTGCTTCAAGAATAATGTCTTTAACTCTTTGGGAAAGTTCTGGATTAGCTGCTGCTGTGTGATGTTCCATGCAGTCAGTTCCAGCGTTTTAGGTTTGGATGTATGATGCTGTAGTTGTTCTGAGTTAACATCAAAGGCATCAGTGGTATTGGCCACATATTGTTCCGAGACATGCTCTTCAGTAGTGGGTACCAGTGTTGTCTTGGCCAGTTTGGAGCTATCAGGATTATCCTTGGACGTTCTTCCCTTATTTTTAGCAGTACCTTGTGTATCAAAGGAAGAGGTGGGAATGCATATGCTGTTAGGCCTTTCCAGTTGAAGGAGAGTGAGTCCACTTTCCATGCTAGTGGGTGGAATGTCCTTGTGCAGAATTTTTGAGCTGGTAATTGAGAGGTGATGCAAATAGGTCTATCTGTGGCATTCCCCATTTCTTCGAGATGGTCTTGAAGATGTCCGGTGCAGCTTCCATTCGTGGGCATCCGGGTGGTTCTGCTTAATATGTCTGCCAGAGTATTGTCTTTCCCTGGTACAAATATTGCCTGTAACTGAATGTTGTAGCTGAGTGCCAGGGTCCACAGCTCCAAGGTCATTCTGCATAGGGGTATGAATGAGTGCCTCCCTGTTTGTTGATGTACCACATGACTGTGGTGTTGTCTGTCCTTATCATCAACTGGCCCTCTTTGAGAAATGGTTTGAACTTTTGGATTGCCAGTTTTACTGCCAGCATTTCTTTTAGATTGATGTGCAGGTGAAGTTGATCCTGTGTCCACAATCCTTGCACGCATTTGTCCAGCATGTGGGCCCCCCATCCTGGGTCTGAAGCGTCTGTTGTGATGGTCTGGCTTGGTTGACATCTGCGAAAGGGTAGGCCTGTGTTTGACTGGCATGCCTGAGCCCACCATAGGAACTCCTGTTTTAAGCATGGAATTAGTGGGATTTCTGTTTCTAGACTGTGTCTGTGTTGGGACCATAAATTCTTTAGGTACCACTGTAGTTTCCTCATATGTAGTCTGGCAAATGGGACCAAGAATATGCATGATGCCATGAAGCCCAAGGCCTGTAGAACTTTTCTTGCTGTTAACTTGTTCAGCTTTGTTAGTGCCAAGAAGTAAAGAGGAAGTTCTTTTGTTTTTCCGAGTCAGGAATGCCATTTGTTGTACTGTGTCCAATTCCGCGCCCAAGAAAGTCCTTGTTTGGGATGGTATCAGTCTTGACTTTTGTAAATTGACTGTGTATCCCAGTCCTTGTAGCAAGTAAATGACCCTTTGTAAATCTGTTGTCAGCTTGCTTTTGTTGTCCCCTTGTAGCAGGCAGTCGTCCAGGTATGGGTAAATTTGAATTCCCTGTAGTCTGCAATGGCGATTACTGATGCCAGGCATTTTGTGAATACTCTGGGCAGTAGATAAGCCAAAGGGCAATGCTGAGAATTGATAGTGCTCTGATCCTGCAAGAAATCTGAGGTATCTTCTGCAGATTGGTCGGATGGGGACGTGCAGGTATGCCTCCTTGAGATCTAGAGTTACCAGCCAAGACTCCTTGCCCAGCATGGGAAGAAGTTGCTGTAGGGTCAGCATTTTGAATTTTGGGACAATGATATATGTATTTAAGGTGGACAGGTCGAGAATTGGTCTCCAACTTTTTCCTTTCTTGGAACTAGGAATAGTCTGGAGTAGAACCCCTTTCCTTGTTCTGCTGTTGGCACTCTTTCCACAGCTCTCATGTTTGCTAACTCCATTATCTGGCGAGCCTCTGTTTTTGATTTGGAGGTAGATTTGGCATTCCTCTTTGACTGGTAAATTGTGGAAGTGAAACCGTAACCTTGATCTATGGTTTGTAAAATCCACTTGTCTTTTGTTATGTAGTGCCAGTTCTTTGAAAATAAGGTTAACTTTCCGCCTAGAGGGGCTGCTATTTGTTCCTGGTAGGCGGATTTAGGATTAAGTCACTGCGGTTGTGCTGATGAAGTGGCAGTGGCTGTGTCTGTGCCTCTGTTGTTACCTTGCCACTGTCGCCCTCTGTAGGCACCTCCTCTGGATTGGTTTCTGCCTCTGGAACGTCTATTTCTACCCCTTTGAAATTTTGTGGAGTCAGGAAAGGACCAATTTTTGGCAGGCCAGTTCCTGCTAAACCTTGGGGTTGAACCTGCAAGAAATCTTTAACAGTTTGAACAGATTTTGCCTTTTCTTCCATTTTCTTCATAACCTGCTGGGCAGGTGTACCAAACAAACTTGTCTTGTCCATAGGAGCATCTAGCAACTTAGCTTTAACATGATCCGTAAAGCTTGTTCCTTTAGCCATGCATGCCTTCTTATCACTGTGCCTGTCATGGCTGATCTAAATGAAGCCTCCAGTGCATCATAGCCACATTTTAAGGAATGGTTGCTAACCTGTTGTATGTTATTTACCATCTCTAATACATATTTCTTATCAAGAGATTCATCAGTGGTTAATTTTTAGTTAACTGATCAAGCATAAACTCTTGGTATTGTATCATGTGAAACTGACAGTTCAAAGCTCTAGCTGAGAGAGTAGCTGAAGTGTAGACCTTTTTGCCCCATCTGTCTAGTGACCTAGCTTCCCTTTCAGAAGGAATAGGGTTTTTAGCTGTGGTCGCGCTTACTGCCTTGGGACCCTGGGATATAGTTTCTGGGTCTGCAAGTGGGGCCTTGTAAAGGTGGTGATGAGTATCTGGCACCCTGTAAAATCTGTCTGGTTTGGCAGGGGCTGGGGGTAAAGAATCTGGAGCGGAGCAAACATCATTGAAAGCATCATCCACCACAGAGAGAAGAGGAGGTATAGCTAAGGGCCTGTGCTGTGGGAGGTGCAGAAAGGTCCTAAGTCTTTTTCTGGAGTCTGAAAAATCCTGTTGCTGCCATTGGAACTGTTCTCGCATGGCATGCAAGCTTTCCCCAAAGGAGAATTCTTCTGGTGGGGAAGCAGCTGGAATGGATTCTTCAGCATCAATCTTCAAAATTGGAGAAGGAGCCTCAGGCTGATCAGTTATGTCTGATTCATCAGCAGAATCATCAGTAGAAACTGGCTCAGGGGCTCTGCCCTAGATCTCTTCTCAGGGGCTGAGAGGCCCTATCTGGGTGAGGTTGAGATCCTCTAATTAAAGAAATTAAATCTTCTGCCAAAGAAAGCATTTGAGAACTAGAAGAGGGCCTGGATGTGGGGGTTTAACAGGCACTGATTTAGTAGTCTTGGCTGCTTTAGCCCTGGCGAAGGCCTTAATGGACATGGCAGCTGGAGGCCTAGCAGCACCACGTGCTGGGGTAGAGACATCCAAGGATGGTGTCTGATAAGTCCACCACCGTAGTGGGTAAACTTTCTGAGGTCGATTCAAGAGTTGTAGCAGGGGCCTCAGTTGTTAGAATAGGTTCAGCTGTACTTTGAGCAGTTTTCGGTTTCGCCGAAACCGAGACACTCGTGGTTTGCTTTACCGTGGTTTCGCCAAAACCGGACCGCGAATGTCGGTCTTTATCTTTGCTTTTGGGGGTAGTCGGAGGATCCGACGGCATAATGTACGCAAAATCAGTACCAAAACTGTTCTGCAACTCCGACCGACGCCTAAGCGCTCGTCGGTTAAAAGAAGCACAGGCTGAACAGGCTGCTACGCCGTGGGCTGGGCCTAAACAAGGCAGACAGTATGAGTGGAAATCTTTATGAGGTATTTGTTTCCCACAGGTTAAACAATTGTTAACTTTTTCTGACATCGGCTGAGGCAAGAAAGAGTCCCCAACGGGGTACTTAGCTTTAGAAGTCTTCAAGTAGTATTCGTAGAAGTAATCTCTGGATCCGACCGACCGCACTTGCGAACAGCTTCTGCTTCGGCCACGCGCAAGAAAGACTGAGGAAAATGGCGCCGGCTGATGCTTTATACCCGAAGACGACCAGAGATGACGCCGGGTGGAGTGCGACATCAGCCGAAGCCGGACCCGGACTTTGGAATCCGGCCGACTGCAGGGCTGCCTGACGACAGGACAACCCACTTGTTATGACTGCAGATGCATCCATGAAGGACATCTAACCTGGCACAGTCTAATTTTCTCTTTATAGTGCGTTTGTTAAATCTAGCACAAGAGCGACATCCAACAACGTCGTGCTCAGGCCCTAAGCAAGGTATACACAAGGTATGGTAATCCCTATGAGGTATCTGTTTCCCACAAGAAATACAGTTATTCACTTTTTCTGACATCCGGTTAAATACTGAGGCAAGAAAAAACCAAAATATTCCCCAATGGGGTACTTAGCCAACTTTGATTCGGTCTGAAACTCCGACTTCAGAAAATTTCAGAACGCCAACCTGCACTCGCAATACTGCTTCTGCATCGGACCATGCGGCAAAAAAGACTGAGGATATGACGTCGGTCATGCGCATTTGTACCCGGACGTCCTGACGTCAGAATAATGCGCCTTGACCGACGTCAGCCTTATACTTTGGTATTCGGGCCGACTGGGACAGCGGACTACCCAAGTGTTAGGACTGCAGCAATGTGAGATGAAGAACATCTGGAAACAAACTGAGCAAAAAACAAAAAACACAAGAAAGTTTACAGCCTGAAGTTGTATCTGGTCACGCAGCCAAATCACAATTCTATATTGCTAGACAGGATATCTGTACAAGTAAAAAGTGGAAAAAGGAGAGTCACACAGTGAAGTTGTAGAGAGGGTTCCTCAGATTGTCTCAAGGAAAGCTTTAGTGCAGTAAGAACCAACCCAGAATGCAAAGCACAAACTGAAGAAATCAGACACGTGGACAGCTTGAAAGCCAATCAAAATTTAAAGAATGTGAAGCAGCACTTACTAAAATGTTCACTGCTGTATACAGAAAACCAATAAGCTTATCAAAGATGAACTTAAAAGTTAAAAAATATGCATGCTATATCACACACTATATCAATTACAATTTACCACTAGAAAAAAATGCAATGATTAAATATGCTAATGGCTAGCCACAGGCAGCTGCACATTATAGCAAACTTTCCTTCTGCAAAATTTGTCTAAACACATCCTACATGGATGCTAAAATACATTCTCACCAAGCATTTTGACAAGCAACTAAATGCTAGGCTGCAGGCATCTTTACTGCTAGTAAACTTGCTTCAAATTCAAAGACCCTGCCTTACTACTGAGAAAACGGCTGTTTGTCAATTTTAGGTTTAGTGACCCTAGACATATGCAAGTGCATGCTTGCTGTGTGCATAAAAAACACTGAGCTGGCTAAAATGTTCTACTAATTACTTTTGAGAGTTAAACATTAAAGAAAAGCTCAATTCTTACTGCCCAGTGACAGAAAATGTTCCACTATTAAAGGCGACCTTGAAAACAGCAAAAATATTACCATGGCAGAGCTACATCACTGCAATACTTCTGACTTAGCTCCCAATTACACTGGGTTCAGTACAACTCATCCAACCAATTTTTCACTAAACTGGAGAGCACCAAAACCAAAAATCAGAGAAAGTGAATTAAAACAGGAAACAGAAATTTAAAAATGAAGTACAAAGCAAAAGCAGACTACATTAATTCAATTCTTACAGCATTAAAGTAAAAACATACCTGCACCTGCTCTCCAAATAGGTAAATGACTCCAAACAATCCATCACGGACATCAAAATAAGGAGTCTATCTTGCTCAGTTGAAACAATACCCTTCTAGTTAAAACACCTTTCAATTATAAATGTCACTCACAGTTTTAACAAGTTTAACTATTCCTACTTCTATACAACATAACAGCAGTAAGGTATGTACACAAACAAAAGTCATTCTGTTACAAAGCAAGAGCAATGCAGACTTAATAACTTTGCTTATTTTACTACACAAAACTCAGAACTTGTTTCTTCACTTTGCCATTACAGGTAGGTGCAATGCTGGCTTATAGGTTTATGCCATCGCAACCGAATAGCCATTTAACCGTTGGCGCTTGATGTTAAACCTTTAAATCGCACCCACACACACATATACACATGTATACACACACACATACAGTGGATATAAAAAGTTTACACACCCCTGTTAAAATGCCAGGTTTTTGTGATATAAAAAAATGAGATCACAATAAATCATTTCAAAACTTTTCCCACCTTTAATGTAATCTATAACCTGTACAATTCAATTGAAAAACAAATCTTTTAGGGGAAAAATATAAAAAATAAAAACCATACAATACACTGGTTGCATAAGTGTGCACACCCTTAAACTAATACTTTGTTGATGCACCTTTTCATTTAATTACAATGTTCAGTCTTCTTGGGTATAAACCTGCCATCAATTAAAGAGACTCTGATTAATCCCAAATGAAGTTCAGCTGTCCTAGTAGGATTTTACTGAAACATACTTTTCCAATTGTTCTTGTAGATCTTCTGTGTGGACTTTTGCTAGGAAGCACAAAGAATAGGACTTACATTCTCAAATAAATAAAAACACAAGAGTGTCTAGGTATTAAGAGAAATGGAAAAACCATGAGGTTACAGTTGTAAAGGTCTGGGTGAGGCTGGCTGACAGGAGGGGTCACATTAAATCCAAATGTTGATCTACAAGCCAGGGAGGCTTCTTTAGGTAAGGCCCTAGCACAGGGGAACCAAATTCGTTCTCTGCTAGACCAGAGCAATGACAACTACCAGTGATCTGCAGGAAGACAGCCTCTGAAGGTATTTTTTTTTTTTTTTTTTTTTATTAGCAGCATAACAAGAAAGGAGTAAGAAAACCAGAGGAACACTGGCAAACTACAGCATCCCTGTGAGACTGTCCCATAGATGGAACTTTGGCAAAGTAGTTTCTGCACTTGACATTTGCTTTTCCCCACAAACAAATTTCAATAAGTTAACCCCCACTGAATGAAAATACTGTCTGGTTAAGGAACAACTCATGACTTAAAAGGATGTACCTACAGAGTCTGACTGCTAACCAACTAACAATAGGAGCCGTGAAAGGGTCTAAACTCCTTTGAGACACCCAAAAGAAAAATGTTTCCACTTACTGTGATAAACCTTCCTGGTTGAAGACCTATGAGCAGCCACCAAAATATATCTAACTGAGGAGGACAGTCCAAGAGTCCTAGCAATCAAGGGAACTGGAGCAGCCAGGTTGTGAGCTTCAGGCTGTCCAGATTCAGATGAGGCACCCCCAAAGGGTGCGAAATTAAATCCTGAATTGGATCTAGGATCCAAGGTGGAGCCAGAAGGTGAGACCAAAGGAAGGGAAACCATACCTGATGAGGCCAGAATGGGGCAAGGAGGATCACTTTGCTCCCCAGTTGACGAGCTTTCTGTAGACACCTCAGAATGACAGGTACTGGTGGGTAAGCATACAGAAGACCGGGAGGCCCAACATGAACTAAAGTGTCTCTGGGGGCTCTCCCAGCAGGGGGGCTCAGAGGAAAAAACTTGCTGCACTTCGCATTGGAAGGAGATGCAAAGAGATCGCAGCAAGGCTGACCCCATTCGCTGAAGATCTGTTCCACTACTGACAGATTCAGAGACTACTCGTAAGGCATCAGAATGGTCCGATGTAGCCTGTCCGCTAGGATGTTGGACTATCCCAGAATGTATGTTGCAATAAGAAAGTGACCGGTGGAGATAGCCCGCACTCTCATGGACTCACGACAAAGGGGATAAGATCTGGTCCCTCCCTGTTTGTTGATGTACCAGACCACTGACATGTTGTCTGACTGAATAGCAATGGTCTCCAGAGGAAGAAATAGCAACGGTCTCCAGAGGAAGAAAGGCATGAAGGGCCTGCAATGCTAGAAGGACCACCCTCATCTCTAGGACATTTATATACAAGCTGGTCTCTATGGGGGACCACAGGCCTTGGACTATCCTGCCTGAACAATGCCCCCCCCCACCTGAGTTGGGAGGCATCCGTGGCCACTGTGGTTTAGGCCAGGGCTAGAACAAAGGGTCATCCCTCTAAAATGTCCAGAGAGCTCATCCACCATGATGAATTGTATAGGTCAATGGCAGTTCCAACAGGGACCATTGTACTGCTAGAGTCCACTGTAGAATTCTCATGTGTAACCGAGCACACGGGAAGATGAGAACGGTAGATCAGGGAGACATGCATCCTCAGGTTTTGAACTTTCTCCAAGGTCAGGAATATTTTGCACTGAAGAGTATCACCTGTGCAGGATCTAGGAGAGATTTGAATGCGTTGATTGTGATCCCCAAATGCAGGGCAAGAGTCAGGAAATAATCCCAGGTTTGGGAAAGTAGACACCTGGTGGGAGCAGTGAGGAATCAATCCTCCAGGTACGGATAGACCTGAATCCCCTGAAGCCTCAGGTAAGCCTCTACCACCGCCATCACTTTGTGGTGAGACCAAAGGGTAGGGCTCAAATTGGTAATGATAGACTCCTACCTGGAAGCGGAGGTACCTCCTGGAACTTCTGTGCATTTTTACTGATATTAAGCATCCTGGAGGTCTAACAAGCACATCCAGTCACTCTCTTGCAGGTACGGCATGATGGACTGTAACTTGACCATCGGGAACTTCTCTTTGGCAACTGACAGGTTCAGGGTAGGGAGGTCCAGAATGGGCTTCAAGTCCCCCATTTTCTTTAGCACCAAAAAGAACCTGGAGTAGAAGCCTGAGACGGACTGATCTGGAGGGATGGTTTTCAATGGCTCGTTTTTTAGCAGCTTGGAAATTTCCTGTGCTGCTGCCTCCCTTTGTGTGGGTGGTACATCCGGCAGGTGTCTGGGAGATATGGGGGAACCCACTGAGGGGACAGAGTATCCTCTTGGATAGGACTTGAAGCACCCAGCAGTCCGTTGTTATGGACTCCCATGCCGCTGGGTGCAAGGACAATTGTCCCCGACTGCCTCCAGAGTAGAGCAGTCGTGCAACCCCTCAGGGTTACTGCCCTGGTCTGTCAGAAAAAGGTTCTCAAGACCCGAAGTTCCCCGGACCCCCATTGCCTCTGGGCTGGCGTCCAGGAAGAGAAGCCCCGAGTGTCCTGGGAATACTGTGACTAGAGATTAGAGAAGCGGATCCCGGCAGCAGACAGTCTCTTCTCGTCTTTCTCTCTGGACTAATGTCTCCTTGACGGTCTTACCGAAGAGTGTAGAGCCGTCAGAAGAGGCACTGGCAAATGACGCCTTGAAGGTTTTGGAAAAATGGCAACCTGAGCCAGGCGTTAAGACTCATGGACATGCCGGACCCAGCCGCCCTAACTGCTCCTTCCGTAGCATGGGAGAGGAGTCACATGGACATGTTAGATACTGCTTTTAAAGTGGTCATCCTCACGGAAAACAAAGCCTTGTCCTCCTGTGACATGGACTTGGGGGGGAGGGGGGGGACTCCTCCAGCTCCTTTACCAGGTCGCGTTGGAGTCTGGTGACATGGGCCAAGTAGTTCAGCTCCCTAATCGAAAAGGTAGCTGAAGCGTACACCCGCTTCCCTAGGCAGTCCATCATCCGCGACTCTTGGTTAGAAGGATGGACCAAGGAACTCTCCTGGGCAAGTTCCTTCTTAGTGGCTGCTACCACCATGGCGTCCACGGGGGTGCCCTTACTCCAAGATGGTCTATGAGGGGGCTCGGGATTCTGTCAGGTCACTTTGGGACAGGTTCCATGGTGTCTGGTTCCTACCATGCCCGCGAGGTGACCAGATCCACCAAAGGATCCGCAGGAGGTGATTCCCAAGAAGTAGATGGGCCCATGCCAAAAGCCTCCAGGAACACAGAGCAGAAGAAGGTTTGGGGGCAGACCAACCTCCCTGCTGCTGTAGGATCTCCATGAAGTTTCCAAAGGAGACATCCTGGGGGGGGGGGTGACCTTGGGGAACCCTCACCATCATCTAAGTCCGTGTCCTCGGTGAAGGACTCGGGGGGGGGGGGATCCCCAGTGCATCCTCTTGCACGTATGCTTGCGAGGCACATCTCCGGTGGGCACACGCAAGCCATTTGTTCCTCAGGGGGAACAGTCTGTGGTTCTTAGAGCATGGGCTGTCCCTCTGGTAAAATGACTGGGACTGTAGACAGAGCCAAGGGATGCAGGAGTCCGAGGGGGCTGTCAGGGGTCTCGATCTGGAGAGAGCCCTACCACGAACGCTGAAGGAGAGCGAACCTCCTGAGAAACCAATAAGAGCAGTCTCCCCAGGTCTGACGCGAGAATCGGAGCTGGGCCTGAGGTGGGCAGGGCTCCGAGGGAGGGAACGTGGCCCAACAAAGTCGGACCGATGGAAAAAGTTCCATCCCCTCGGACCCGACACCCAAGCTCCGGCTCAGAGAGCTGCTCTGTTCCATGCTAGTCAGATCCCAAACGCTCCAGGCAGCTGTCGGCGTCGAGGAAGCAGGTACTGTCAGTGCAGACCCCCTGACCAAAACCAACCTCGAATCAGAGTACTCCGAACCCGAAGGTCGGATCGGAGAAGGAGAAATGGGTTGAAAGAAAGGAAGCGATCTGGATCTGTGTACGGGATAAAATCGCATCATCTTATCCAGATCCATATCTGACGGCCACGGACTCCGACCTGGCGGTTGGGGCACAGAGGCCCTAGAGGCTGGACATGTCTCCTCTGGCTCCGGGGAGAACCTCTGAGCCGAGGGGAGTCACAGATCCGTGGTATCTTAACCTCGGAGAAGTGAGGTCCAGGGACCTCTTCCTCTTTTCCCTCGTCTTCGTCTCTCTCTCCCCTTCTCTAACTCTCTTCTGCTCCGCTACCACAGGCTTTGGTACAGGAGGTCGAGTCCCAGTCTGGGAGGGAGGAGAAGCCAGAGGAAGAGAGAGGCGGCCACAGCAACCGCTGTGATTTAAGCCAGAGATGAGGAAACAGGCTTTGGTACAGGAGGTCGAGTCCCAGTCTGGGAGGGAGGAGAAGCCAGAGGAAGAGAGAGGTGGCCACAGCAACCGCTGTGATTTAAGCCAGAGATGAGGAAACAAGAGTCGGAAGAAAGAAGTATACCTTTGAGAGCCAACTTGGCCTTCCTATCCTTTAGGGCGAGGGGGTTGAAGACCGCACAAATACTACAATCCACACTCAAGTGGTCCACGCCCAAGCACAAAACACAGAGTGTGGCCATCCGCTGGTGATAACTTATGGCCACACACTGTGCAACACTTGAAAACAAGCTTTTCAGCTACACCCTATTTTAAGGAGCAAACCTTAATAAAAAGCAGGTTCTTTCTAAATAACACACGTGCGCTCGCGCACACACACAAGTCTGAAAAGGCAAAAAAGATGGTGATGTAGCTAAAATGTATTCAAACACCCTGAAACGCTCCACCCAAATACTCCCCCCACCTCCAATAATGCAGATATACTCATCTCTCTCCTCAGACTAAATGACAGGAAAAGCCTCTGCATCACAGCTCTATATATCCCGTCTGCTAGAAAATTCTCTTCTGGACGACATCAAACATTCACCACAAAACAAAAATCTTGGGTGACAGACTGGTTTCTCCCTCAGTGTTACTGAACTTAGAAGTTATGCGCTTACCATAACTTGGCATGCGTT
Organism: Protopterus annectens; assembly: GCF_019279795.1. Taxonomy (NCBI): domain Eukaryota; kingdom Metazoa; phylum Chordata; order Ceratodontiformes; family Protopteridae; genus Protopterus; species Protopterus annectens. Next base: position 1,363,940,176 of record NC_056741.1, read on the forward strand.
GTCCATTTTCATTCTTTGTCACTGTCGGGTTACAGATCAGACCCTTAAAAATCAGACTCTACTGCACTTTTCAGACTTGGATCCTAGCCTCGAGCTCTTCCCTCTACCCACAAAAGCTCTACACTCTCTATAGCTTCCTCAGATCGACTTTGCTGCCTTATTGCTTACCAAATACAGAGTCAGTATAGAGGTCTTGGATCGGACATGACCGGATCAGAAGTCTTAGCCAATTTAATCAGAAGATCCCAGGAAACCCTCGATGTATTGTGAGGATGTTTCCTGGGCTCAGAAGTTCCAGAATGACTCACAGAAGGGGTTTGAGCCCTTGATGAGCCAAGAAGCAGCAGCTAAAAGGCCCTTTAATATTATCTTGTTCCTCCAATCTGCATTGTCATGAGGATTAAATCCCCCACAAATGTCACAAGCCGATCACAGATCATCCAGCCCTAAACAATGCACATGTTTACTGTGTGCTTTAGACTGGAGGACTTACACCCACAATCTGAGTAGCACGCAAGACCCACTGGCTTTTCAGACATAGCTGCAGCATTACATAACACAACATTACATAACACACACAGAGAAGTAACACTGCACACCAAAAAACAGCTGCAAAGGTTTAAAGAAATATTAACTTTAATAATTAGAGAAAGACATTAAATAAAACACTAACAGAAAAATAAAAGGAAACGGAGCAACTGAAGGCAGAAGTGCCAAATGCTCTGGAAGAAAGAACAGTCCCCAACACCTGCAAAAACTAATGGGAAGAGGAGGAAAAACAAACTATTTTAGATTCAAAAAGTACAAGAAAAAGGAAAAAATGGACTTAGCTTAACAGCAAACTGAGTAATTCTCATTTGAGACCAAGAATCTACATCTGGACCTGATAGGCAGCAAATGAGATCTAGGGAAGCTAGAGAGTGTAGAGCATTATGGGTAGAGGGAGGAGGTCAAGACTAGGATCCAAGTCTGAAAAACGTGGCTGAGTCTGATCAGAGGGTCGGATCCGTAACCAAATAGTGAGGAAGAATGAAAAGGACGACAACAGCAGATTTCTACCATTACTCACAACTCGCACTGCAACCAGACTCGACAAGTCAAACAGGAAAAAATGTAAAATACGAATGGTTTCTAACAAACAAATCTGATGAAATTTTATCTTCTGTCACCTTTACATTTAGCAATCATCAGCCGATTTTTGCCATTACTGAATATCCTTAAACCAAGAAATATTTTGAAATAGTATGAAATCTAACAAATTTTAATAAAGAAACTTAACTATTCTTACTTCTATAAAACTAGAGTACTCTCAAACCATTCTCCTAGACAATGGAGTCCATCTATTTAATACTACCTTCCTCAATGCTCTAAAACCGGCATCCATATGCAGAAAGGCTAAACAAAACACTGCTCCTGGATATCTGCAACAATCAAAAAATTTATGAAGCAGGTTAAGGCATGAAAAAAAAGTGACACATTAACAAAATGCAACAAAATCTCCATAACTTCAGACACCTTCACAATCACACCAAAGTTACAATCAAAATAAATCACTACTTTAACTTATAAAAACAAGTAAAAAATAATTTTACCTTCTGGAGTTCCATCGAAAAGCTTTTATTCCCCTAGTAGAATAGAGTAGCCAATCCCTACCCAGATAATATCATTTAGACACCATAAAAAACATTACTTAACCGACACTAATCATTCAACCCAGCTTAACATTAAAGACAGTGGTAACCGTAACACTTTCTTCAAACACTGTCCCAACCTCCACTATTAAAAAGCACCTCCAAAAATGAAAACCTACCACTCTAGCTACAGATAACTTTCCCAGTGAATATCTGAAGAAAAAACAAAAAAAAAAAAAAAATTAACAGTAAAAGCCATTGCTTCCCCCATCTAAGTCATCAACAGGTCTATCAAAGTCTTACGTTTCTGCCATATGGAAGAATTCATTCATATTACCCTTGCACAAAGGAGGAAAAAGACAACTGAGCTTTCCAACTATAGACTCACAACCATACTTTCCCTCCATCAAAAATATTACCAAAAGGTATCCATTCTCAATTCTACCTGTATTCTTACCAATAATCTCCTCTCCCCACTCAGCATGTTTTTAGATCAAAGCACAGTACCACTACTGCACGAGTGCTAATCACAGCCGCAATACATGTAATACTGTATCTGCCATCTTCCTGGACCTATTTAAAGCCTTTAAACACAATCTCTCAAAGTAAACCGTTCCATCAGCTAGCCTCCCTTGATCTGTCCTACTCCAGCATGTCTTGATTCTTCAGCTACATGGCCAGCAGACCCCAAGCTGTTAAACTGCAATCTGGCATATCAACCTTTTTACCAGTCACTGCCAGTGTTCCAAAGCTCCATACTAGGACCACTCCTGTTTCATACTGTATCAACTGTTTACATACCGAATCAAAAAACACAAAACTAGTCATTGTCGTCTTATTTCAGCTTTTCCCAGTTAGGGGTCACCACAGCGGATCACCTGTCCTCTCATGATTGGCAGTGAAGTTTTACGGTGTCGAGCTTCCAGCCCGGCGCCCAGCCTTCCACAGAAGGCACACACACGCACTCACACCTAGGGTCAAGAGTGTCCAATCCACCTACAGCATGTCTTTTGGATGTGGGAGGAAACCGAACACCCGGAGGAAACCCACATGACCACATAGAGAACATGCAGACTCCTTACAGAAGGCACCCCAGCCAAGGATTGAACCAGAGAACCTCTTGCTGTGAGGCGGCAATGCTAACCGCTGCACCACCCCGGCCGCCAACATAAAACTAGTCTGATATGCTGAAATACCATTCTTCAGCAACAGCTCACACAAGATTCATTTTCCTACATAGAAAACTGGCAAGCAAAATTAGGCCTAATATTAAACCACAAAAGGACAAAACATCTCCTATACACGCCTACCTAAGTCTCATACCAAATGCAAAGCTATCTTTCAAATCACCTCTGTAAATAACACAAATATTGATTTAATCTCAAATACTGAATTACTACAGATTATAGCAGACAGCACAATAAAATTCAATCAAAAACACTTAAAATCAGGTCAGCTATACAGAGCCAAACAATGTCCGACTGAAAGCAGGTGGACATTAGCAACTACCTATCTACTGCCTAAATTGCTGTAACCCTCTATTTTCACCAACCTTCAGTCGACTATGACGAATAAAACTACAGCAACGCTATAATAAAACAGCCAAATTTGCTTCCAACAAGCCATATTCCAATTGGCATGAGCTACCTCACCTCCTCTCAGCTTCCATTTAACACAGATTAGTCTTTGCCCTGAATGATGCCCTGTCCTAAGCAGTGTACAACTCCACTCCACCAATACAGAATTCTGCTCTACTGATAAACATCTCCTCTCAACTCACAATAAAGCAGGAAATGCTCTTTACACCAATTCTGTCTCAAAGTTCTGGAGCTCAACCCACCCCCCCTCCAATCAGGCTTTTCAGCAACAGACACATCTTCAAAGATTAATTAAAACTGTTCCTGCTTAACTGGCTATGCCCCCCAATAGTCCCCAGGCTAAATCATTTCTAAAATACATAGTGACTCTCCTTTTCTAAATTTTTCTGTCTCCTTCTCTTAGCAGAAATTAATTATATATCATCCAATATACTGCACCTGATGCCGACTATATTGTTACAAAAATACTTTATTTTGTAGCCATCTGCTTTATTTATACTTGCAGCCATCTGCTTTATTTATACTTGCTTGCTGCCAATGTTACCCAAGCATTCTGCATGTTATTTATGTAGGACTTATTTCCTGTGGAACTTTTCTCCCTGACCCTCCAGTGATAAGGGACTCATTTGCCCAGACAGACTTAAGGTAATCAACCCTTCCAATTCCTGTTGAAGTGCATTTCAGAGTTCTCAGACTTGACTCCCACTGGCAGATGGTGTTTCCTGTTCTGCTCTCCCCTTGCATTTTTTTTACTGTTGGTCAAATGACAGAGGAACCAAAGGTAGCACTGGTAAAGGATGTTTTGAAACTGCTCATTAAATCTCACAGATGGAGCCAGACATGGCATCTCATGGTCAAGCCAGTGTCTGCCTCCCTGGATGCACCATCTGCTAAATTTTGGTATAGCCGCAAGGAGATATTTGTGATGTCGAACATTATGTTCGGGATAGTCTATAGCAGTCAGACTCAAGAGAGTCATGGGCTGTTCCAAACGTTTGATTTGTGACATCCCTTTTGAAATGGTTCATGCAGGTTAAATAATTTCATAAATTCAGTGCAAACACCCCCAAGACATAAAACACACTTCTCATTCAATTACTGCTTAAGACTGCTTATTAGGGGGATGGACAGCAGAGGAGTCCTTCACAACCTCTTTTTTTTTTTTTAGCAGCTGCTGCAATCATAGTCAAATCCACCAGACAACCTACGGACCAGTACTGCCTATGTTTAGATGGAGGCAATACCTTATCTGGCTTCCTAGATATGCCTTCTGCCATGTCAAGTTCAAGCCGTAGATTTAGTTTCCAGGAAGGCAAAAAAGACAGTCCACATGAGTGGCCAACCAAGTGGTAGAAGCAGAAGAGTCATATACCTTAAAGAGCACTTCCTTGCCCTGACAAGGCCGGTGAGATGGCCAAGATCCCCCCTACTTCATTAATTCCCACACACTGAAAAAAACTGATGGCTTCAGATGGGGAATGGTAAAGCCTTCTCTTATCAAAGAGATTGTCATAAGTTGTTGACTCCCAAGTCGTCTATGTGTTGCCTTTACATATTCTCTTCACAGAAGCTTCCAGTTGTGACAGTTTAGAGAGTCCAAATGCACTGCCTGTGTATCTCCAAATGATACAGTGCTGCTCTGTCCCTGGGAACCTTGATTACATGAGTGCAAGAGCTGGTGCCAAAGTCCTGTTAATCGCCTGGGTAAGGTGAAGGTGATCATTCTCTCCTTAGGCTTGAAACCAGAAACAGAATCAGTCCCACCAATGGCCCAATCCTCAGAACGGACTCCTCCCCAACAAAGACAGAGGTGGGTGGTGATAAAGACTAAAGCAACAATACCAAGGATCTACACGGTCTTGAGATTGAGAGTAGTACCACAGGCTCAAAACACAGAGAACCCCAACAGTGAAAACAGTTCCAAGTGAGTTAAACCCACAGATGGTTCCAAGGACTCAACAATGAAAGTTCAGGTCACAGAACCCCTCAACACCAAAGGAGCTGGCATCAAGCAAGTTGGATGTGAAACCACTGGAACTGGAATCAATGGTGCTAAACAAACATGATCAGGGTGGGAGATCAGCTTATTTATTTAATTTATTTATTTTACATTTGTTAACCGGGAGAGTCCGACTGGATACATGTCAATTTTCAGCGGAGGCCCGGGGAGAAAAGCTCCAAGTACATAACAGACATATGAACATTGTTAATGCAAAAAAAGGAAGATAGTTGAGTTCTAAACACAATATAAAGATACATCACATCTTGGGAAAAAAAAAAACAACAGCAGCATATAAAAAAAACATAGGTCAGTTACAAAGGCGCCTTGTTAAAAAGCGTTAAGGATAGTGAGGTAAGAGAAGGGTAAATGATAGTGGTTAATCAGGTTTGGAACAGGGACATTGCCAGAGAGTATTGAGATGGGGTTTAAGCTTTTTTTTGAATTGTAGGAGTGAGGGTTCTGAGGTGAGCATGGTCGGTAGGGAGTTCCACATTTTACCTACAAAGTTTGAGAATAGAGAATCCCCAGCAGAATTATTGGCTTTGGTAGTTTGAGCTAAGATCTTATTGGAGGAGCGTAAAGATTGCAGGTTAATATAGGGGTTAATGATGTTTTTCACAGCTGGTGTTTTCTCTGGGTTATACAGTATCTGGTGAGCCGTTTTGAGTTGGTTGAAATGGAGTTGGCTGGAAAACTCTAACCACCCTAGTTGCTTCAAGTTAGTGCAGTGGTGCGTTCTAAAGGTGGAATTTGTGGCAAATCTAGCTATGCGATTGTAACAAGAAGCAAGTTTGTTAAGGGTTGTCTTGTTTAGGTTTGTAAAGAGGGGGGAGGCATAGAAAAGAGTTGATAGTAGGTGTGTGCTGGCAATTGTAATTTTAGCGTGAGGAGTGAGAAAGTGTTTTACTTTATAGAGAGAGACAAGCTTTTTATTGACGGTTTTGATGGTAAGATTGAAATGGGTGTCAAATTTAAGGGAGTTATCAATGTTAACACCTAATAGCTTTGTGTGAGCTTCTGGTGATATAGTGATTCCATTGGAGGATGTAATAGAGAAGGTGGGGAAGAGTCTTGTTAGTGGGTGAGAAAGTAAGTAGTTTTGTTTTGTTGGGGTTGAGAACTAGTTGTCGACTTGAGAACCATTTTTCTATTAGGTTGAAGGTGTCTTGGGTTGAAGCAGTGAGGTCTGCCAGGTTGGAGGCAGTGCTGATGATAGTCGAATCATCTGCATATTGAATGCATGTGGCATGGGGGTGATTGTGGGCAGGTCATTAACAAAGATGGTGAAGAGAAGAGGGCCAAGAATAGATCCTTGGGGAACTCCAAGTGTAACAGGTAGGCAGGTAGATAATTTGTCCTGCCATAGAACAGCCTGTTGCCTATTGGACAGGTAGGATTGGAACCATTTCAGCGTGGAATTGCTGAGTGATAGTTTTTTTAATGTATGGAGGAGTTGAATGTGGTTCACCATATCAAAGGCCTTGGAGAGGTCTAAGAAAAGAGCAGATGATAGTTTATTATTGTTTCTGAAGTTATTGATGGTATTAGAAAAGGATAGCAGGGCTGATGTGGTACTGTGATTTGGCCTGAAGCCATGTTGGGAGTTAGCTAGAATTTTATTTTTGGTGAGGTGTTCCATCAGTTGTTTGTGGACACACTTTTCCATAATTTTGGCCAGGGGTGAGAGTATAGCTATAGGTCTGTAGTTGGTTAGCTCTAGTGAGCTACCACCTTTATGGAGAGGAATAATGTGGGACATTTTCCATATGGAGGGGATGAAGGCTTCTGACAAGGTACGGTTTAGGATTATGGAGACGGGATAGGAAATGGCCTCAGCTGCTTTTTGCAGAAACTCAGCTGGGAGAAGGTCAGCTGCTAGCTTAGTGGGTTTTAGTTTTTTAAGAAGAGATGTTATAAAGGATATGGGTACTGGATCGAAGGTAAATAGATGATCTGATGTAGTTGTAGTATTCTGCTGGCATGGGCAGTGGAGTGGGCTGGTTGTTTGTTTGAATTGTGTGGCCAGGGATTGTATAGTTTCTGTGAAGAAACTATTGAATGTGTTAGCACTGTTTACAGGGCACTGTTGTTTGCAAGTTGTTGGAGTGGGGGTGGTTGCCTGGCCTGGGTGCAGGAGCTTGTTTAAGCCTGCCCAGAATTTTTGTGGATCATTAAGGTGTTTGTGTTGGAGGTGGAGGAAGAAGCTTTTTTTATCATTTAAGATCATTCTTTTAGTTTCATTTCTAAGTTGCCGGAAGGTTTGGTGGGAGTGTGGGTCTTTAGAGGTACGCCATGTGACCCACATCTTGTTTCTAGATAGGATTTTGGATTTTGTTTCCTTAGAGAGCCATGGTGCGGTTTTGGTTTTAGTTCTAATGGACCGTATTGGAGCATGGGAATCTAGAATCTTGAGGAAGGTGGTGTTGAAGTAGATAACTGCCTCTTCAAGAGGAAGAGACTTGAGTATTGTCCAGTTGTGGGCTTTAAGTTCAGTTTTGGAGGCGTTGAATTTATTATTATTCCTGATTTTTTTTTATGGTTGTAAGAAGGGGGGTGATTTTCTTGAATTTGATAACATAGGTGAGTAAGTGATCACTCATGTCCTCTGGGTGAGTACCTGCTGAGTACTGGTCAGGATCTTTATTAGTAAGGATCCAGTCCAGGATGCTGTCTTTGTTTTGGGGTTTACCTAGTCTGGTAGGAGTGGATATGAGCTGAGAAAAGCCATGTAGATTTATGCTGCTAGATGAGAAGGAATTCCAATCGATGTTGAAGTCACCTAACACTATGGATTCCTGGGGGTGAGTTTGAGTTAACCAGTGGAGAAAGTCCTCTAAGGTTTTGTTGTTATTGTTGCCTGGGGGGATGTAAATACATGCTATATTTATGCTTTTATGTTTGTTTGGTTGAAGTTTTACAAGTAGAATTTCGGCATTGTTTGTTAGGAGGAGTTGTGGAGAGGCAAGGGAGATTTGTAATGTATTTTTGTAGAGTATGGCTACACCGCCACCTTTACGAGTTATTCGGTCTGCTCTTAGTATATCATACCCTGGTGGGATTATCTGTGTGTCTTTCGTACTTGGTTTAAGCCAGGTTTCTGTGAGACATAGTAGGTCTGGGGAACAAGTAGCTAAAAGGGCATGTAGGTTGTGAATCTTATTGTTTACACTTCTGATGTTTAGATGACAGGTCAGAAGAGAGTTAAAGGGTCTAGAGTTTAGATTGAGAAGTGGAGGGATAGGGTGGAATTACAATTGAGTGGAGGGGAAGGGCCAGGGTTGGGGTGGATATCACCATATGTGGCTAGTCTGTGATTCAGAGTGGTAATGAATTTGAGGGCTTTGAGTAGAAGTTTGTAGTAATGTTTATCATTTGGCCTAATATTGGTAGGTTTGATAATTACATAGCGTTCGAGTTCTAACAAGGTGGGTGAGTAGGGAGTTGAGTCATGGCCTCTGTTGTTAATTATGGGTGAGGGGTTGGTTTGGTAGCCTGGGTGGTGGAAGCCTATGTAAGACCAGGTTTCATATAGGGTAGTTAGGTAAGGAACAAGTAGGAGAGGAAAAAGAGTTAGTATGATAAGCTTCCTGGGTGGTGTCATATTCCGTTTGATCTTAGAGGGCGGTAGTGAGGTACAGGAAGTTAGTGGACAGTAGGGGGAGTGGTTTGAAGCAGCTTCAAACAGCTTCAAAGCAGATAGTGAATAGATTGGCACCAGAGAAGAGGCTAGAAGTGGTAAGGGGGCAACCCAATCTGCCCTGGTACTGGGGAGGGAATGATAATACCAAACTCCCATCTATGTCTCAAGGAAAGCACTTCTCATAGGTCCCCAGCCACATTCCAATGTACCTCAGATCAATCTCTGACTTCAGAGATGATTAACTGGGGACTTGTGCCTAATTGCATCTAAGGAAGGAGACGTTTCAGCACCAAGGAAAAGAAAATATTCACTCAGTAACTTAGGAGAAGGGGAAAAAAAGCCAGGTCCTGGATCCTAGGTTTCCTGTACTCGTCTTTATCCTTATCTTTCTTCTTCTCACACCTACCTGCATACTCAGCGAGGAAGGCCTTTAATAAGAGGTTTTTTTTTCATCTTTCCGCTAGGCAGTAGAGTCCAAACTCCTTACAGATAGAACACTCTATATTTAGGTATTTAGGACTTAGGCAGACTACACACAAATCAAGAGCATCTTCAGAGGAAGTTTATGCCCACACTTAGTGTACAGTTTAAAATGTTTCGCCCATGATTGAGCCAAGTCACAACTAACAAAAACCTAATAATGAGTCGAAGTATAATAATAGAACTCGGCCTCTTACACTTAACTTCTAAAATGTACTTCACATAAAAGGAAAGTTTTTTTTTTATTCTTAAATGCATTCTGATATCCAGAGACTGGGTCATTCAAAATAACTACTTTAAGCTACCTGCCATTACACTCTCTTATAATACTACTTGCAGAAGTTCACTTTTAAAAAGTCTGCTTGGGAAGACAAAGTGGCAGTCAAGAATATATTGGTTTTTTTTCACTGAATATCATTAACGCCGAGTTTGAGTTGGCTTGAGATCTCTTACCATTAACTTGGGCACAAGAACACGACTGGCTTCCACAAGCACAGATTTGCAAAATTAATGTCTCATTTGCATAATGTAAATGTAGACAAACTGACAATAGATTTGCTGAGTACTTTCCTTCACTAAGCACACAGACACTATTATGCTGGCAGTAGATTTTTACAACAGTGTTTAAAAACTACATTAGAACTTCATGTCACAGAAGTGAAAGGATACTTTTAGCTCTCGTTTGGGATTAATTGGAGGACACCAGCATAGTTTCCTGGTTTCACTGCCCCTAGACCAACAAGAGCCCCTGAACAGATAACAGAGTTTTCCCTTAAGAGCTTTATCCTTTCAGCAAGGAAACCCCAGCATGATGATCAAGATTAAAATTATAAACATGCAAAACAGAGATAAAGTCTAGGGCGTACGTGCCACTGCAGCCTCTCAGTAACTTCAGAAGCACATGGATTGGCAATGGAAAGGGCCACTGCTTCTTGTGTACATTCATCTTTATGGTCATAATTTCCCTCACCTATAACTGTCCCAACTACTACTGGTCATCTCCTTGCCCATGTGAAAGCCTGTGCTCCAAGTGCTAGACCATCATGGCTACCATCAACAGATTATTTCCCTCTACAGAAAATGAAGGCAGAGTCCTATCAAGAGCTAATGTCCACTAAGCCAGCAGGGCTTGGCTACTACATAACATTGTGAAAGGTACTGGTATGAATCCACAAGATCTTTTAACCAGAGTAGACTCTGCAAGTTGCACCACACCACATGCAGCCTCCTGTAGCTATCAGCATTTAAAATTAAAAACTCATACAGCGCATTCCTCTTGTCCGCACACGATGTGCATATAATCAATTCTACACAAAGTAGCTCATGTAGTTTTTCCATCATCAAAACATCATTAAAATATATGGATGCAAATAAGTGAAACACCTCAGTCTTTATCACAACTATTAACTCCTATTCTCCAAACATCTGTCAAGCATCTACCGTCTTCCAAATCTAAAATGTTTAGCAGGATTCTTCACTGGAATCAGATGTTCCTTCTGAGACAGGGGTATTTTTTTTTTAAATTACAACTTATGAGAATCCACAACTCAAGACTACCACAGCCCTCACTCAAGATTTCCAGTGGCCGTACTTGCTGCTCTCCTCAGATTCTGAATTGTCTTACAACAGCGGGTGTATGTAGCTGTGAAACTGCTCTTTTACAGTTTTCCAAATTCATCATAAAACAGGATTTTAAAGTTTGGCTTCTGTGCAAACCACCTCAAACCCACCCTGTGAAATTTCCAATATATTTTTGTATTTTTCAAAGTCATCACCTTATAAGTCTGCTGTCTCCTTCCATTTTCATCACTGCTATACTTCTGCTTCCGTTGACATCTTTCTAGTGTTTCCTTTCCTCCACAATGACAGTGTAATGTATTGGGAAGTATGTAATTTGCTCTCTAGAATTCTGCACATCATCAACTCAGCCAGTGACCAAGTTGCCGCAAAGGAGGAGTATTCCCATATTCTAAACTGGCAAGTCTGAAAACCCTCTAAACTTTTTTCTTCTTCCAGATATTTTTTCATTGTTCAGATAGTCTGTCCCTTACATTCTATATTCCAAATAATGTCTAGTATGCACTGTCTGAATTCCCACTTAAACAGATTTTCTGAATTCCTGACTTGCATACTGTGGACTACTGTCAATTATGACATCAGACGACCACTGACTTGGGAATATAATGCACTAATCGCATTTCTAACTGTTGCATCTTTCAGTCTTATTATATGGGTGAATGTGGAATATTACTATCTACAATAAGACATACAGTTTTCCTTAAAAGAAAACAAAACAATCTGCTCACTCTGCTCCATGATCTCCTGTGAGTAGATTTGCTAGCACCTCTTCCTTTGGACTGGAGTTACGATGTGCACTACATGCAGAACAAATCTATAGAACTCATGCTATTCACGTCCAATACTTCCCGCCAGTAAATCGTTACATTCTTGAACAGTGAAGTGCAAAGAAAGACTCATACATCCTCAGAGTACATTTTCTCAACCTGAGGAGTACATTTTCTCAACTGGACCAGGAACTACATTTTGAGAGCTATGACGATAAAGTGCTGAATGCAACAGGTGTCTTCCTTTAAAAGAACAAGACGACTAAATTTGACTCCATGCTGACAATTTTTGCTCAGGCCAACCTTTTTCAGTAACTGCATTTTTAAGCCGTTTAATATATCAATTACTTTTTTTATATATTTTTTCTTTGTCATTGACAAATGCAGAACTAAAGGACCTCAAATTCATCTAACAATGAATGATGCTTCCCTAGGAATTAAGACGTACTCAACATAACTGCATGTATAGGTTCTATTCAATGTATTTACATGTAACTTGCATTATTTGCATTTCACTTTTTGATCATGCTTCTGTATATTAACATCTTCTGCCAACTCTGGCGTGCCTTATATGGACTTTCTCAATATGATTTGCGAGGGTTTATGGTTTCTTTGCACCTGATCTTAATAGAAACATGTGACATTTCTCATACCCATACACTCCTGCTGATAGTTTACCTGGACATCTCTTTTGTGCATCTGTGAAAAACCTTCATATAAAACTAGTCTGTCATGCTGTATAATTACATTTCTTATACCATACTGACTGGCACCTATTTTCAAAACTGGTTTAATCACATCACAAGATTTGAAACACTGCAGTTTCTGTTACTAGCTTGATTAAATAACTCCTACTGGCTGGCACCTATTTTCAAAACTGGTTTAATCACATCACAGGATTTGAAACACTGCAGTTTCTGTTACTAGCTTGATTAAATAACTCCTACTGGCAATAGCTTCATTAACAGACTACATCTTGCTTGCAATGTACTGCATCAGCTTGAAAACTCCTGCAATACCTGCTTGTTTTCTGGCTTTGGAATGTATGCAACTGCTCTTTCTTATCCAGACATGTTTGGACGTAACCCTGTGACCCACATAATTCAGGTCAAGTCAGTCTCAATTTATATTTGTTCGTATTTAATTTGAACTTGAGCTGAATTTATCTATTCAGCAATTCTTCTCATGTTGTATCCCGCATTAGATAATTTACACCACCATCCAATCCTTCAATAACTTTTGCAATTTAGCTCTCTGGAACATCTCTTGTGCTGAAACAGGAATCTACGCCTAATAGTTTAGAGCCTCCTCATAGTTTTGTTAACCGCAATCTCAGATTTACATCTAGTACAGAAGAAACTTAGTGTTTGGCACCACTGATAAAACTTTTGCTAGTTTAAGTGATCAGTTATTCTTCTTAATCACTTCATTATTTTTTTGCAAATCAAATATTATGCAAAATGAGTTTCTTAATGGCTATGATTTGAAACAGGAAACCATTTTTAATTTATATATTCACACACCCATATACTCTGACTCAATGGCTTTAACTGGTGCCCTGAATATGTGACAGTGTACATATAACTCTCTCTGCAGTGACTCTGAACCCAAATGCTTCAAAACGTACCTTGAAAAAGATTATTACACTCTGTATGTCTAATAAGCATCTGGATTTACATTTTTCTCAATGCCTCTAATGCAATTTAGACTTCACTATAAACTCTTAACCACTAAAAAAAACACAATATGATTAAAAGTAGGAAATGTAGTTCTCCCATTATGCTTACATCCACATCTGTTACATGAAGCTTGATTTTCAATTGACAAGCTTTTCTTACATCGAAGTGCAATTTAATGACTTCCCATAGCCATTACTGATTTTCTGTCATTTTATTTCTCACATTTTACCTTTAATTTGAAACAAAGTTTATCTTGTGCACATTCATTTCCTTGGTTAAATATGTTATCTGTGTACTAGTTATTTCTTTTGTGAAGCGAGGTATCACAGCTTTTAATAAAGTCAAGACCGTTTTTCTTAAGCCTGCTCCTTGTTTCATTATTTCTTATATCACAAGCTACTGCATTCCTTAGTACTAAATCATATACCTCACTTAAGACAACCTTTTGTCTCAATTTTTCATGTTTGTGATAAACAGACACTTAAGT